>NC_054603.1:18324278-18619278 GCF_004785595.1 Juglans microcarpa x Juglans regia
TCCGAACTAGCTCCTCTGCTTATCATGTCTTTTATTCCCGTGGGAGGGATACAATGCCAGACATCTTTCCTCCACCTCACCATTCCTGAAAAATCCCTTTTTACTTTCATATTTAGGTTAGGAATAGATATTTTGTATACTCAAGATGATGTGTTTATGTTTTGAACAACTATGATGTGTTTTTTGTTTCACTGAATATCGTGTTCCTGTTTCTATTTTAAGGAGTATTTTCATGTTTGCTATTACGATGTTGTTACTTGTGTAGGTCATGTCAATGTGATGTGTTTGAGATTTTTTTGCCATTTTTGTTACTTTTTATTTTTCATTCTTTACATTATTTCTAAGCGAAATCACTAGCGATGAAAACTGTGGCTGGAGGATCCTTCGACCGCAAAACTCTGGCAATAAGAGTGTAGCGGGAAGATGCTAGGATCGCATAACTTTGGTGATGGGTGTAGCGGGAGGATGCCTCGACCGCATAATCTTGGCGATAAGAGTGTAGTGGGAGGATGCCTCTACCACGTAACTCTGGCGATGGGTGTAGTGGGAGGATGCCTCGACCTCGTAATTTGGCGATAGGTATAGCAGGAGGATGCCCTCAACAGCGTAACCTTGGTATAAGAGTGTCGCTGGAGGATGCCTCGACCGCGTATCTCCAGCGATGGGTGTAGAGGGAGGATTAACTGACGATAAGAGTGTAGCGGGAGAATGTCTCGACCGCGTAACTTTAGCAATAAGAGTGTAGCAGGAGGATGCCTTGACTGCATAACTCTGGCGATAGGTGTAGTGGGAGGATGCCTAGACCGCGTAACCTTGACAATAAAAGTGTAACGGGAGGATGCCTCGATTGCGTAACCTTGGGGCTAAGTGCATAGCGGGAGGACGCCTTGACCGCGTAATCTTGGCAATAAGAGTGTATAATAAAATGAGACAAAATAAAGTATTTTGCAAGCAAACGAATTTATTCATTGTACTGAAATTAATACAACACGAGTTAAACATAGTATCTTCTTAAGTGCTCAGCGTTCCAAGGGTGTGGGAGCTCACGCTCGTGGTGTCCTTGAGGCGATAGGCTCCCGGGCAATGACTAGGCACTACGACGTATGGCCTCTCCCATCATGGTCCAAGCTTCCCTTCTTCTGTTGTGATTACTTCAGTTTCTTTAAGGACTTGGTCACCCACCTTGAAGGACCTCAGTCGCACCCTATTGTTGAAGTATTGTTCTGTCTTTCATTTGCATACTGCTACCCTATCTTCAGCGTCTGCTCTCGCTCCTCTAGCAGGTCCAGATTTTCTTCCAGCATTTTGCTATTTCCCACGACTTCAAAACCTTTCATCCCTCACGATTTGGACTCTGCTAGGAAAGCTACAACATCCTAGATTTTGTGGCCTCGGGCCTGCCTGAGCAATGCCATGGAGCCTTCAATAAGAGGGGAATGGCTATTTCTGTGGCCCTGTATTTGGTCATGTTCTCGATGGGCTCCTTTTGCCCTTTGTCCGTCCAATGCGTGATGTGCTAGACTTCCTGGGTCTTGCTCTAGCCTAGCTTGTGCCTAATGCATGGAGGATTTTGATGGATTATTGCATTTTTTGGTGACTAGTTTTGGAGTGATGAGTATCCTGACATTACCGCTCATGAAATTCTTTCTTTCCACGGTTTCAGGCACTTGGAAGGGAATCATTGCCTTTTTAGGGCTCACAATAAATTGATCCAACTAGTATGCAAGTATTCCCACGCCAAAGATTGGCAAAAGAAATCTTCTTTGTATTAGGCGATGATTGGGAATTTCCTGAAGACGAGTCGGCGAACCAAGAATTTCCCATTAAGACTTCATGGAATCCAGTTCCCGATAAGCGTGGCTTGGAGATTATCCTTTCTGACCAGAGGAGGCTCGCATTCGGTTGGTACAAGCCTAGGCAGATAAGAATAATAGCTCGACCTGGTCAAAGGTAATTCTAATCCCCTCCAATATTGATAGATTTGTGAAGGTGCCTAGTAGGGCACATGTTTTCAATCATCAATTCTTGATGGATGGTTCAAAAATAGCTCCACCAACGACAAGAGGTAAGAATAAGGGGTAGACGCTCACCACCATCCCTGGCAAGTGGCAGAGAGGCCTCAGGTCATCGCCAAGTGCCCACGACCAACTCCTTCGACCAAATTATGGCCCAAGCCAAGGCTGATCTAGAGTTGGTGATCAAGGTCGAGTTTGCCTTGTTGCCTAATGATCCTCCTGAGGTTGCTCCACAAACTTCCCCGGCATGTCTATGTGAATCTCTACAAATACATCCTTATGCTTGGTAAGGAGCTGTTTCAGCTATTGCCTTTCACTGCTCGCCATCTTGGTCCCAATCTTCACAGTGTTCTCCTATTCGGCCGAATCGAGGCTGACAAGCTCCGAGGGCTCATTTGCTTCTCCCTGTCTCAGAGCGTCTTCATCCTCATCTCTACCTCTGTCATTAGTACCTTTGATGAAGGGGGAGGGATCATGGGGCAATTCTCTTCCGTACGCGACTCAGCCATCTTCACTTCTCTTTCTCCTTGCCTGAGCTCTTGGACGTAACACTCTTGAGCGAGCACCTATTCGCCATGAAATTCTCCTATTCCCGCTTTCGTGGGGAACTTTACTTTCAGATGATAAGTGGAGGAGATAGCCCTCAAGGCGTTTAATGTTGTCCAACGGATGATAGCGTTGTTCGTCGATCGGGTCCTCACTACGAGGAAATTGATCATGGTGGTGGCAATGTGGGGGTCTGTCCCTATCAATACCGGTAACGTGATGGACCCCACAGGCTGCACTACCTCCATGGTGAACCCATTCAATGTAGTTGGCGTCGGATGCAGTTGGTCCATGTTAATCCCTATCCTTACAAAGGCGTCCCAAAACAGGACATTGACAGAACTCCCATTATCAATCAATATCTTCCGTGTAGTGTAGTTTGCCACTAACATTGTCACAACTAGTGCATCATCGGGCAAGTAGGCTACCCCTACAGTCGTCATCATTAAAGGAAATGGTGGGTGAGACCTGTATTCGAGGCTGTTTTATCGGTCTTCCTACACTGTATACTTCCTCGTTCCTTGCCCACCTAGCATACACCTTTCACCCTAAGAAAGTGGGGCCACCACCTGCGTACCCCCCGATGATCGTTCATATTTCGCCTAAAGGTGGATTCCTTCTGTTTGCACCCCGCCTAGGTGTTCTATCCCGCGGTTCCTGGGACCTCCTCTCTCTTCTTGGTGAACCTCTCCTTCTCGGGCTCTCACTTTGCTGGTGCTTGCGCTCCTACCTCTTATCAACCGAATGCCACGATGGAGTAGCGTTACGGGCAACTATGCGCTCCAACTCGTCACTGCCCTTCATCTCTTCAATTTTTGTTTTAACATATGGAAGTATTTGATCCTGTGGCCACTCGCGTTGTGATACATGCAGAACTTCTGGGCTTGTCGCCCATGCTCCTCACCACGCCAGGCTTCTTTGGTTTTGTCTTGGACATGCACCCTAGAGTAGTGCACATGGGGGCCGTTGTGACGCCTTATTTGAATCAGTGTGTCTCGCCTTCCTTCATCCTGACCTCCCCTCACCTTTGAGCCTCTCTCTCAATCTCTTTTCAACTCCGCTCTTACCGTTGTTCCTCTTTTTGTTCTAATCTTGCCTTTAAGGCAAGTAGTGTCTTTGGCGTTGACGAAATTGTCTACCCTGTCTATGAATTCTCGTAGAGTGGAATGGGTCTTCCTCGCCAGCTCAGCCATAAAGGGACTCATTGGCTAAATACCCCCGAGCAAAGCTGCAAACATGATCTTTTCATCTTGGTCGCCGGTTGTCATCCTTTCTCTATTGAACCGTGCCAAATACGCTTTCAGACTTTCCTCTTCCCTTTGTTTTACCGTCAATAGGTAGGTTGTCGGTCTCCTTCGCTTGTGGCTTAACTGATTCAGGAACTTTCGATCCAATTCCTCAAAACTGTTGATGGAATGTAGCTACAGCGCTCCAAACCATCCTCGGCCCATTCCAAGGTCAAAGGAAAAGCCCGCCATGCGATTTCGCCGAAACATCCATAAAGCGTCATGTGAGCTTTAAAGGTCTTCAAATGTTCCGTGGGATCCTTAGATCCATCGTAAATTTCTATCACAGGAGCCTTGAACTTTGGCAACAATGGCATCACATGATCTATGCACTGTATGGTAGGTTGGTGCTAGTCATCAATTGATCGACAAAGGAAGATGTCCTCATTTATCGATCAAGTTGTGCAGGTTATGATGCATCTTCTTCGTCTCTTCAGTTTCCTGAGAAGGTTTTCCTACTCTTGTGCTATGCGCTTCCGTCTAGATCCTATCGACCTAGCTATGCGTTGTGTCCTCCCTTAACGGCCCATTCCTCGCCTTGAGGACCACATTCTCTTTCCGCAGTGACTCTACCTTGGCGATGAGTTTCTTCATAATTTCCTCCATCTCTGCGAGTCTTCCTTCCATGTTTCTCGATGACACCTCTTGGTCTTTGGTTGTTTGAGATCGAGTGGTAACAGGCATGTGAAAAGCATGCTGGTTGTGGGATAAAACTCACAATCAGAGCCAATTATTATGGACATGTTTCACAGCACCACACACACAATCATCGACAACCAAAAAGAAATGGGGCTTGGGAGTTCGTGAGAACGCCTCTGATGCCTAAGTTAGTAAGAGTAATGGAGATTTCTCTCGCTGTAGAAGAAGTTGGGTCTCGCTGTCATATCTAGGTGATATAAATAGAGCTCCTGATATATTATGTTGGATGTGATAACCGCCTGAGCACTTATTTGAAATTCAAGTTGCGAGATATACAAGCTTCACTTGCTATGGCTAAACTGATAACCTCTCTATGAGGTTCTTGGGTAGTTATCCTTTCAGTGATAACAACTTATATCCTTCTAGTGGGCCAATTAGGCTAGATTTAAGGTTTATTGGGTTAGGCTATTGTCCGGGCCCATGCCATGGCCCAGCAGTCCTGAAGAGGAAAGGGTTAAAGCCCTTTCAACTAGTTTAAACTTATAGTTAATTATATTTTAGGAAGTAAAGTAAACACTGAATATCTTTTATAAATGGTCCTCTCACTTACATATGCCCCCCTAAAATGGGACCGGCATAAGGTTGTCATGACATGAGTTAATTGGGATGGCCCAATCATTGCCTCGCTGTGGTTGAACAAACTCTACCTATTCATTTATTTATTTATTAATTTATTGTTTTTTTTTTTAAATTGGTAAGATTGAGGAATTTTTTTAAAATTGTATTTAATAGGTTTGAAAGGTTCAATGCAGAGTAGGCGCGTCTTAGGCACGCATGGTTTGAGCGTATTGACCAATGACCGAGTCTTTCTGATCTTTCGATGCAATCCTTAACTCTGTTAATACCTTCTGTTAAAAAAAAAAAAAAAAAAAAAAAGAGGATATATAATTAAAAATAACAATTTTTGAGTCTTTGATTTAAGTCACGTTTGATTCAGAAAATATTTTAGTTTATCTTATTATTATAATCTTTTCAAATTCACACATAAAATATAATAAATAATTCTTCAAATTATAAAATAATAATAATATTAAAAAATAATATTCTAATAATATTTTTTTCAACTTTTATCTTTCATCTAAAATCACCTCATCTCATATCTGAATTCAAACCAACAGTTATTATTTTTTAAAAAAATAATGTACAATATTTTCACATTTTAAGATTATAAATATTTTATTTATCTAATATAAATAAATAAGTTACCCGTTTTGAGAAGTTATTTGTGTATTTGTGAAAGAACATATATGCATTTTTTTTATTAATATAAATTCTAAGTAAAATGGCAAGGAGAACCCTTAACAATTACTTTTTTATGTTTTGTTCTAATCTCAACCGCTCACGTTATCACAAAGAAAAGTTATATTTTAAAGTTGGTGTGTTGAGCACACATAATAAAATACATATATAGCATAATTTAATTTGAAATATAAGTTTTAAAATATAAATATTATCAATCAAATATATTTTACTATTTAAGTTATGTGAAGTATGTATTCTATGCACTAACTTGAAAATAAAACAATTCTATTACAAAATGATTGTTAAAAGATACTAATTTTACTTAATGCTAAAAGAATATGGGATGAACCTAACTCATTGAATGTCTTGTACTATTAATAAACATGATACCGACCTAATTCATTGAAATTGTTTTCTGAATATTTATTTATATTTTTTTTAAGAAGATGGCGGTACCTTAATTTTATTGATAACCTTCACTTATGATAGAGGAAAACCGTGATTACAACCATTAATACTTGGGGTACAAATAATCAAAGAAATCCAAACCCAGACATATAAAAAAAATAAAAAATCTAAAACTCCTAACTAGAATACAATATACCCAAAATGAAAGTACTTAACCAATTATATATAATGAAATTACTCAAGTACTCCTGTAATGCAGCGGAAATATCTACCAATTCACTCAACAAATTGGTTAGTATTCAAGCATGCAATTAATTTAATAATTAAACAATAACATAAAATAAATAAATTGTATAACACTAAAATTGGTATCGAAGGGAAACCCTTTAAAGAATTCTTTAAAGGTAAAATCCTATGGGGCAGCCAAACTCAGGAAAGTCAATATTATTATTTGAAAATTAATTACAAATACTCATCAATTACAAAACTTTTGCAACTTGACTCTCTTATTTGCCCGGACAAACGACCATTTTGTCTTCTATCGCAGTAGTAGTTAGAACCTCTGGCGATCTTCAAATATTGACTTTCCTCCTAGAACTCTAGGAGCTGAAGTCCAATCACACGATCCTCCATGCTCGAAGCACGATCACACTCAAAGAGAGATCACAAATATGAAAATTCACTAAGAAATTTTATCACCAAACAATGCACTAGAAAATGTTATAAAAAATATGTAAACCTGAATCTCTAACAATCTTAGCCAATAGAATCCATTAAATAAACTATCTAGAAAGAGTTCTAGTTTCAGTAGGATTCTGTTGACGGATAGAATCTGTCGCAAAGACGTCTCCTGACGGATTGCTGACATGTCGCGATAACTTTTCTATGCAGTAACTGATTTTTGTTCTGCTTCTGTTCTGGATAACTTTTTGATAGTTCGAAATTCTTTCTACTTGATATCTTCTTTTTTAATCTTCTTTCCAGATCATTTGATATCTCATTTCTTTTTGAACATTCAATATTGATCAAAAGTTTCTTGAACCATCTATTTAACCACTTATCTTAGAATTCAAATATTCATAGATAAAGGTTTGTCTTATAAAGATAAAGACAAACTTTTATCTATTGATCTATTTATATTTGAATTTAAATATTCATAGATAAAGATAAAGATAAATTACATTCATCCAATAATTCAAATAGGTCCTAGTCATCTAATCCTAGCCAACAACCTTTTATATCAACATATAAAAAACCAATCTAAAACCTGCAAGAAAACAAAAACAAGGAAACTGCAAGCATATAAAGTTAATAAACAAATAAACCAAATGCAGCTTACAAGGAAAACATTACAAGATCTGTAAATAAAGAAAATCAAGTTCATCTATGCGAAGAAGACCTCTTAAATTGGTGGGTAATCTATCTCTTTCACCGGTCCAATTCAAATCTAAACTCCCGGCTGTACTCTTGGCAAGAAAATCAATCACTATATTTTCTTCCCGAAAAATATGTTTCACGCAGTATTGCATTGCTCCACTCACGCAGTTCACCATTTCTTTGTGTTTCTTATTGGAATGGTAAGCATTAAAAAAAGTATATACTACAACTTGTTTGTTGACTCTCAATATAATATTCTTTACAAGTCAATTTTATATCCCTTTCCCTTTCTTCACTATTTCAGCATGGAGTGCAATGTATTTTATCGTTAGAAAAACTTTAGAATTGTCAACTTCTGCTTTTCTCTGTGTAGGTGGGGGGGGGGGGGGGGGGGGACAGAGCATGCACCGAATATAGATCTGCTTTTCTACGCCGAAAGAAGTAACAGCTGACCTTTATTTCCGTACATTAGTTTTCTCTGTGTTTGTATTTGTAGGTGGGGGCCAGTCCGGGATGGCTGCATCCGGCCATCTCGTGGTGGCATGGGGGCCAAATATAGCCACCCAGTGGTGGTCAGCCTGCAACTTTGACATGGCCAGGTTGGTCAGACTCGGCCATCCCATAGTGGTTTGACTTGGCTAGCCAACACATGGTGGTTGGCTTGCGCAAAGTACCAATTTGTTTTATTTTTTTTCTGAATTTTTTAATAAAAATATTATTAGATTCTTTATTTTCATTTTGAATTTTAAAAATAAGAAATAAATAGCTTGACGTGTTTGCAAAAAATATGATAGAGGGAATATTTTATCCAAAAGATTTAATAGCGTTAATCCTAAAAATGAAAGCAAATGGGCGGATCTCAAATGGCCAATAACACAAGGGATTTATGTTCAAATTTCTCTAAATGCTATAAATAACCCTTCATTATATTTATATTTTAATAATGAATAAAAGTTGAATAAAATATTCTTAAAATATATTTTTTTAATATTTAAAAAAGTTGAATTATTTATTCTATTCTCTTTAAAAATTTAAAAAAATTGTAATGATTAGATGAAATGAAATGAGTTAAATTGTAAAAATAAATGAGATCTAAAGTAGATCTTTCATTCACATAAAGTCATAACTGTAAAAACGTATAAAGTAGATCACATAAACGTATTAATATAAAGATGTCATGACCGTAAACAAAAAAACAAAAAAAACAAAAAAAAAAAAAAAACCTAAAACGTTGTCAAAAGTTGGAGGAAACTGATCAGGTGGTAACGGGTTAGCCAAATCATTCAATTAGATTCACCGATCAAAAAGTCGTACGTTCTCGAAGCACTTGGCCTAATGTCGGCACTGTATCTTATGGTTGTAAACAGTTGAAATTTAGAGCCTGTGCCGTGAATTCTTCAAATGGAATCGTGCGGGTTGAAACTTGTTGCGAAGTCTAATTGAGGTTTTTCCCATAACTCTTGAAATTGCACTTGTTCGTGAAAATGAAGCTGAACTTTGATGCCATGGGAGCTTAATAGAAACTCAAACTACATGGTTTATATTTCAAAATGATTATTTAATATTATAATTAGAATCTCATTAGAATTTTATAAAGAATAAGAACTTTTCATTCTCAAACAAAATGAAATATCATACACCACCTACCCTTATTCATATCTTATGGTCCGGATATCACAATATCACTGATAAGACGTTGCTTCACAGCCTCATACTTTCCCCGATATTTCTATTATTCAAAGATACCAATTCAAACTATGACTTCAAACCACGTGGATGACAGCTTACGAACGCTTCCATTCTCAAACTAGCTAGGGATCAGTACGTACAATTAATTTGCCGTCAGTTATTGCTCTGCTTTCCTTATTTGGCCTATATATCACAACATGATATGGAATTCAATTTTAATCAAGAAACGTTGGTTGTTTCTTCTCATTTCAATTAGCTGTTGCCAACTTAATACACATTTTCTATTAAAGAAAAAACTTATTACACATTTTTTTTATTTTTTATGCTCGAATATAACATTTCAGTTTTATACTTGGATATTTCAAGAATGGAAGAACTTCCTGATCACTCATGTAATATCTGCGTACGTAGGTGATGAAGAAGTTGCAAACAGTTAATTAACTCTGATTGATCAGTGCAATCAATTAACAATTAATTATAACTCAAAGTCTCAAACACACAATTGTCCAAATTAAATTAATTTATCATTTTGTTTTTGTCGGCGCGCTTGAAATAGTTGAATAAACGGGCCGAATCATGGGAATGAAACAGACGTACGGGAGCCGACGCAAGCATTAATGATGCGACCGATCAGGTTAGCCGTTGTTTCTCGACTATTTTGCAGGGCTTGTATTGATGCACGTATGCTTAAATATCCACCCTTTTACCCTTTTCTTTCTTTCTTCTTTCTTCGCCTACATTTTCTCGAGTCTTTTTTTTTTTTTTTTTTTAACAATATTAGATCTGTAATTTAGAACTAGAAAGGAAAATTTGATCGAACTGAAGAGAGGTAAACTTCCTTTATGATTAATACCATGTACAAATTGTAAATGTACAAACTTTTTGTAAAGATATAGATCCTATATAAAAAATATAACACCCCGTTCTCGAGGGTCCGGAGAGCTAACTTATGTCAACTAAAATCATCTCCAATAACACTTTTAAAATAAACCAAAGTCTCCATAACATAATAGCCTATTTGTCCAACACAAATATCTATGTTTCTACATAAGAGCACATCAGAAGTGCATCAATAATATACATAAACATTTTCACAAAGACTAGGAATATCTATTACTCAAAACACCAGAGAAACATGAAATATCGACACTATCAAAAGACTCTCCAAAAGCCCTTGTACCCTAAAGCACTTAGTCTTCTATGATCAACAAAACTTGCAAGTACTCCCTATTCCTCACTTCCAGCTGTTGCATCAAAATTATCTGAAATATATTTTGGAGATAAGGAGTGAGTTATCAACAACTCAGTAAGCAGAGAGCATATACTAGTACGGAAACATGAACATTTACAGAGTTTATAATGCAGAATAAAACATTTTTTATTTTCAGAATGCAGAGTCAAAACATCTTATAAAAAAATATCAGAGCGAAAGTTTAAAAATATTCTTACTCAAAATTCCCTTGGCACAGCATTACTGAAACATCATATCAGAACATAATTTCATGTTTAACTCCCGTGGTAGGGTTATGCATGAAACCCCAGCAGTCAACCGAGTAAAAATCGAATGTGAATCTTCTCCTTATCATTCTCGAAGACTCGAGTGTGCACATGTGAAAGACTACGCAGAAAATCACTTTGTTTCCAAAGTGGGTGCACCGAAAATAGAAAAGTTGATACTAACCCAAACAGAGGTCACAATTTTACACCCATTGTAAGGTCAAAACAAAAACAGAATATCATGCCAGAGGTTTTAGAAATCACATCTTATCATACCAGAGTACAGAACATTTTCAGAATAAAACAAAATCAGATCACGAAAATATAATTTATGCACAAAATTTCATATTCGCTGTCTTTTGCATAGTTTGGAAACAAAATGTCAAAATAAGCTCATGTTTACACTAGTCATGACAGAAAATATTTCCTTCTTATACAGAATTTCATGAGTAATGCAAAACAAATAACTGAGGTCATTCCCAAAATTTCTTTTCATAACAAAACATGCATATTTTCCAAATTCAACCTAAGATCATTTTATTTTATGCAAACTGCAGCATAGGAATCCCGTTTACCTGGACTTCTTAACTTTTTAAAAAATTTCCTCAAAAATGCCCAACAAAAATTAATCGACACCTATAAAATAATCATGTAATTTTCGTAAATTTTCAATCGAACACGTACTTCAATATTTAAGCCTAAAATGCTAAAATAACCTATTTTAATTCCTCAAAAAACCTAAATTTTCAATCCCTAAAATATCATTACTTCCCAAATTCCTCAGTATCCAACTTGATCTTTGATTAAAATATTAAATTCTAACTTATTTACTATTGAAAAATCAAACTATCAAATTTAATACTAAATAGAATAATTAAACCAAAATATTTTAGATTATATAACAACAATTATTTAATAAACTAGATCATAATAAAATTACAACATTATCGTTTACTTTTGAAAAAACATCTTACTTAATACCAATTTAAATTACTTAAAATATTTCTGTAAACATAAAAATCAGAGATTACTAACACCTATTAAAACTTATTAACGCAACTTGTAGCTCAAAGGGTAATAATGTAATTTCATTTAATTAAACAATACATTACCCAAGTTTCAGTAGAATTTTTTTAGTTGAAAACAAAAATCATGTTACATAAAAGTAAAACAGCAGTTTGCGAGGTAGAGGCTCACTGAGAGGTTGAGACCACGACGGGCAGCGAGCTGGGCGGTTGTCTACGGTGGTGGGGGCAGTGGTTACGACAGCAAAAAGAGCGGCTGAGCACTGGTAAGAGAGAGAGAGAGAGAGAGAGAGAGAGAGAGAGAACGGTGGGAGACAGAACACGTAGACAGAGCACGGCCTACCGAGGGGTGGTCCCGGTAGCTGAGTAGCTGGCCGGTGGCACTGGGTTTCACTCAGGAGGAAGGTTCGTGCTCTGTTTTTCGATGGTGCAAATAGAGGTGGTGTTATACAAGGAGAGGGTGGTGGCGCACGATTGGAATGGTGGACTTTGAGTGGTTGAGGTTCCTTGCGTGGACTGAGTTCGAGGGAGTGGCGACGCATTGGCTTAGCTGTGGGGGTGGCGAGGCTACTGAACACCACCAAGGCTTGCGGTTTACAAGGGATGGGCAAAGGCCAGCGACGACGGGGAGAGGGAGAGCTGGATCTTCCGTGAGTGGAATTGCAGTGGCTGGATTGTGGCCACTTGAAGGTGGTGAGGCGCCTGGAGTGGAGGTCTTAGTTTGATATTCTGAGAAGAGAAGGACAAGTGGCACAATTCTAGAGTTGAGGATGTTTAGCATATATATATATATATATATATATATACACAATATATATAGTAAAGAGATAAAAAAAACCTAGAGAAAAAGAATGGAAAGAATGGAGGGATTGCATGAAAATGGAAAAGGGACGTAAACCGTGCGACGGAGTCTGGAAATCGCTTCCAAGGGCCTGGGCTCTTAAGCCTAAAAAGAAAAAAATATACTTGGTCCACATCTTGGATCATGTATGGAATTATTGCATGGGCTTTTACCTTAAGTTTTGAGCCTCGACTCAACCTAAAAATAATACACTTATCCCATAAATTTTATGGGTGAACATCCACTTGGTCCATTAAAAGATTTTAAATCTAATTAGCAAACTTATTGAAAAATTATATTCCGCCAAAAATATCTTAGGCCCAAACTCTCTTCCAAAAAAAATTTTACTCGTAATCCCAAATGACTTTTCATAACTATAAACCTAAAAATTTTGTAAAGCGGTTTGACTGGGCTCAGGCGTTACATCCTCCCTCCCTTAAAAAAAAAATTTGTCCTCAAAATTTCCTACACCAAAAGTCATGTCTAATACACCAATCCTTCATATTTTCAACAATCCTAACTTTCTAATACTCCTCAACTCAAAAATCTCCAAAATCTAAGTGTCGATTTCAAACGCAACTTTGAGTCCAAACCTAAAAGTATGTATCTTAATCATAGATTTGCAAGCCCCAAAAAATAACTAAAAGAGAGCTAAACCTCACCAATAACTAAACCTCACAAATAACTAAAAGAGAACTCCCAAAATAATATTTAGAACCCCTAAAGAATAATACAAGCAAAAGTTCCAAACTCAGGTCCTAAGTAACTTCAGTTCACAAAATTTTGGAATACACAGAAAATCTACTTTCAACCATAATTTTTCCTAATCTTCTCGCTTCCAAAACAAAGACTAACCCATCAAACACCTAAAGCTAGAGGAGTCTCCTAGATATAAAATATTGTGTCTAAAACCCTTTGCAAACCTCTTCAACCAAACTTCAATATTCTAAGCTATACTACTAGAAAAGTTCCATGCAAGCATGATTAATCCCAACTCAGCTAAGACATAAAGCTTTCAAGGAGAAAAAGAGTGGGGTACCTGTGATCGCATTGTCATCGTCCTCTGTATCTTCAGATGACAGTGCAAACACTCAGGCTGGTCCCATTCTATGTTGATTATTTCCTTGACTTATCTGTTGGGAAACTGGAGGTGGGTTAGGCTTCTTGTTATCCAATAGAAGCAAAGGACATTCCCTGATAAAATATCCGGACTTTCCACATCGAAAACACGTCCTCATTTCCTTTCGGCACTCTCCTATGTGTGCACTATTACAAAATTGTAGAGGTTATTCGATTGATTTCCTTGTGTCCGCTTTTTCCCTGAGCTACTCCTTTCATTTCTCTTTTTCCACGGCCCTTGATCCATACCCGAGGATCCTTGTGGTGTAGCTCTTTTTCTCGTTTCTTACAATTCCACATCTCTCTTAATATTTTGCTCCACCAAAATTGCCTTGTACACTAACTCTAGAAAACTCTAAATCTACAAGACCATTACTCGTTCATATATTAGGAAATTCAAACCTTCTTCAAACTTCCTGGCCTTCCTCTCTTCATCTAGAATCAAATATTAGGCGAAACGTGATAACTCTGCAAATTTTGCAGCAGACTAGCGTACCGTCATGGTCCCTTGCACCTAGTTAGTAAACTCTCGAGCTCTAGCTTCCCGGTCTGCTTTCAAAAAGAAACGGTTGAAGAAGTTTTGCTTAAAGTGAGGCCAGCTCACTACTCCAGTTCCATTAGTTTCTCTAATGGCTTTCTCAGAGTTCCATCATCTCTTCGCTTCTCCAATCAATTTAAAAGCTACAAATCGAACTTTTTGTTGATCAGTGCACTCCAAAACACTAAATATCTCTACAATGTCCTTAATCCAATCCTCAGCTGCATTGGAATCACTTTTGCCATTAAAAGTGGGGGATGGGTACGATTAAATTGTTCAAATGTGCATCCTTCACTATTGTTATGTTGATGACCCGAAGGATTCTGCGCGAGATCATCAATTAGTTGATGTGCCGCTACTCGGAGTACTTCAAAAGAACTCGTATTTGCTTCCCTCTCGTTATTGGTTGCATTCATATCCAATACATTTCGTTCCCGACGACAAGGTGGCATCCAGAAAATTTAAAACTTCACTAATTGTTTTGAAAACAAAATTATAGAGTTCATATGTAAAAAGTGTTACCCGTAGAACAAACATATAGTCCAAACCATAAAAGAGTATGAATTTAGCTCATAAACCTGTATAAATCCTATACATCGAAATCCTTCCCAAAGTCTGTAAATCCTAAAACCTTATCTACTATAGTTTGTAGAACTTCAAACCATAACTATCCACATCATCAACTCTTAATTCTCAACTTCCAATGCCTTAAATCTGGAATTACTTCCTAAACCTACAGATATCCAAAAACTTCATAAGTTATAGTCTACAGAATCTCAAACCTGTCTTTGATAGTGATTACGCCCAGAGAATAATGTGGTAGTTGTAGCACAGCTTTGGGGTGTCGATTCCACAGAGAGACAAATTAAAAGAATTGTAGAAAGAATAAAGAGATTAAATTATTAATGAGAAAACAAAGATTAATTTTAAATGCAAATTAAAATGAAACAAAGTAACTAACGGAAAAAGTACTCAAGTTCGACAAACAGTAAAGCGTCGGGAATCTCTTGCACAAATATGGTATTTTAATTATTCTTAATTCATTGAATAACTCAATTGGAAACTCAATTCTTAATATTCCCAATCGGAAGGTATAGATTTATAAACCAAGATTAAACTAAATGTAACCCTTTGAAAAATCATTCACCACCTTTAAAATACGTAAATTATTATTACTATTAAGAAAATCCAACGACGACAATATACTCAGGAAGCGATATTGCAGCAAATAATTAAATCAATATAGAAAAATAATTGATCCAAACATAATCAAAGAGTCAATCCATTCAATGGAAAAAGCATGACTAAATCCATAAACAGAATAAATTCTATGATTATTCGGAGAAGAAAACATTAACGATGAATTAAGAATTATAAAACAAAAGAGTTTTAGTAATTGAAAATCAAATATATAAATCAAGAATAAACGAAAAATACCATCAAATGTGGAAGTTCATCCCTAGCCCTACTTAATAATTTAGTTACCCATAAATATAATGGACAACAAAAATCTCAAGAAAAAAATAGAGCAAACGGTGTCCATGGAAATTAATTTCAGATCTTCCTCCTTCAAATTGAGCCGTCTACCCTCTTCTGAACTCCTCAATTTCGTGCTAATGATGTGCTTAAATAGGGTAGGAAAGAAACCCTAATGTCTTCATATTCCCGCATACAAAATGGCCTAAATTTTAGGACTTAACTTGGCAGCCATGTACGTGCTTTAGGAGTTCAAATTTTGAAATTCTTATTAGAGGTAACTTTTTAGCCCTTTAAGATAACTTTCCAGAGCATTAAGAATCATATCAATCCGATATCTAAACAAAAAGTTATGATTAAAATACTAAAGTATTTCCATTCTGTCTCGTAGCGCATTTTGGACTCTGATCCGAATTACACTCAAACCCCATCATTATCCTTATTTGAAGAGTCCTACACTTGTTGAAAATTCTTAGGTTGTTCCAACATCTTGCCCACTTGAAAGTCCTTTGAATTTGAATGGGTTTGGACTTGCTCTTTTATAGACTCTAAAATTAAACATAAAAATCTACTTAGGAGTATCCTAAAGTAAATAGAAACTCAATTCAAGAATACACATTAATTTCAATGATTTCTATTAACATTTTAGTCCAATAATAGGATATTTAGAGTGCACTTTCGTACACTCATCACACCCCCAACTTGCTTATTGCTAATCCCTAGCAATTTCTATGCAAAAGAGATGAAAGAGATGAGAATCACTAAAATAGGCCACCAATTCACATATCAAAAACAAACTAAGGAACCCAGTAACCCATCAAGATCAATCCACTTATAGTGATTCACAGAGTGTGTGTGTTCTCCAAGCGATAACCATCTTACCATTAACCTTGACACATGCAACATCAATAACGTCTCAAGCAAAAGGTTCAACTCCATAACTCACGGGTATAATAGTGTTTTGTATAAGGGCTCTCTCTATGGAGTTGACAAGTGGTGTACACACAATCACAGAGATTTAGGTAATTATGAACAAGCAACAAGCAATCATTGATCTTATGATAGGAACACTAACAAATGAGAATTCAACCATTCTTTCCAAAAGCTTACATAGGATTAGAACAATCAACACAAAAGGTTGTAACGTGGCTTAGGTCCGGGGCTATATGAAAAAAATGAAAAATGATTCAAAAACTTCCAAGTACATACCCAAGGTATCTTATTGAATATCTAAATAAACCACATCTATCACTTGATGTACTCTTCAACCTTTAAAATCATCAAATAATGCCTCTTTTTCTTTTCTTTTTCTTTTCCCTTTTCCCTTTTTTTTCTTTTTTTTCATCATTTTCTTTTTATAATTTGGTGATCAATTACATGTCACCCTGGTATTTTGCTATTTCTACCCAGCCTTGGTATTTTTGCCTTTGAAGCTCACTCACTTGAACACCTTGTAACTCGTGTTCTTCTCTTTTTTCTCTTTTTTTTTTTAATTCCTTTCAAAAAGAAGAATTTCACATCTAGTACGCACTTGGAAGTAACAAGGATAAGAAAAATTAGTGTATAAGCTATACCCCAATGTGGAGAGGCATACATGTAGGCATATGAAAAGAAAATGTTACATGTGTTTATTGGCTCAAAGTTGGCTACTAGGGGTCTATGATACATAGGCTTAGCTTGAAAGGCTCAGACGTTGATCCTAAGTTGACCTTCTTTATATGCCAAGTATATCCACCATCTTACCACAAACCATGTAATGATATTCTCAAAAAAAGTGTCCAATTCAACAGATCAGTGAACACTTATCACAATTTATTACATTTGTAGGCTCTCAATCATCTCCAAAACTCACATTAATACTTAAACAAAAGAGTTCTCTAGCTACATGTGTCAAACCACCATCTTACCACAAAGCTTGGATGAGTGCATTAAAGATTCTTTGAATGCTTCAGTAAAACATGATTATGGTGGGTTTGGTGAATTCACGAATATAGCTATGAATGAGAATGAGTACACATGTAAAAAGGATGCACATGTGATACAAAATTTAAAAAAAAAAATTGATACATGAAAATATGCCACTTAGTTCCAACAAGCATTTTAAATACTGAATTTGCACCACTACCCCCTAACTTGAATGAAACATTGTCTTCAATATTTAAGAATCAAATTTGAATGGGGAATAACTAAAAAGGGTAGAATACACCTGATAAGTGACGTGGGTAGCTCGCTAAGCACCAAAAATGGTAACCTGAAATGATAAAATGAAACTAACCTGCAAACAAAAACAAAGAAAACAATAGCAAACAAAAAGGAAAAGAAAGAAAATAAGAGAAAACAAAAATAAAACAAAACAAATGAAGAAAAACATACCTGTGTGGTGTGGTCAAGGTTGATAGACCGGATCCACAAGTGGAATGTCTTCCACTTCCAGAACTTGTCTATCAATTAATACATTAAGGCGTTGACCATTTACTTTAAAGATCCGACCATCATTTGGATCCTCTATTTCTACCGCCCCATTTGCAAAAACATTCTTCACAACAAAAAGGTCAGTCCACCTAGACCTAAGTTTTCCTGGCTGCTTATGCAGTCTAAAATCATATAAGAACACTAGGTCATTAGGCTTAAACGTCTTCCTACCAATATTTTTATCATGAAACGCTTTCGTTTTAGCCTTATAGATTTTAGAGTTCTCATAAGCATCATTTCTCAACTCCTCCAACTCAATCAACTAAAATTTTCTATGCTTACCAGCATTTAATTTCGAAAAAACACTAATAGGAAAAATGTCACCTCAGCCGAGAGATGCATGCTTAAGACCTGAGCGCAGTGGCTTCAATTCCAATTTTGGACTATCCATGCTTGAAGGAATGTGCTTTTCACTTTTCTTAGACAGCTCCTCAAATTTCGATTGCCAAATATGTGGGCCATAATCCTGAGGTTCATCAGAAAAAGCACAAACATCAACAACATCAGATGAATCATTCATAGTATCAAACTCAGAATTAACAAGAAAATATTCAAGGGATTCAAAATCATGAGTTGTGTGAACTCCCTTGTCTATGAGTGTGTCAATCATGTATGTTTGGTGGCACTCATCATCCTCCCTAGGCTGATTATTGATGTGGAAAATGTTGACCTCCATGGTAATATTTCCAAAAGATAGTTTTATCAGCCCATTCCTGCAGTTTATAAATGCATTAGCGGTAGCAAGGAAAGGTCTACCTAATATGAGAGGAATCTTAGAGTCAGAGTCAACAACGGACTGGGTATCCAAAATTAAAAAATCAACAGGATAGTAAAACTTGTCAATTCGAATCAAAACATCCTCAACTATCCCTCTTGGTTTCTTAACTGAACGGTTAGCCAATTGAAGCACAACAGAAGTAAACTTAATTTCACCCAAACCATGCTGCAAATAAATGGAATAAGACATCAAATTTACACTAGCTCCTAAATCTAGCAACGCTTGCCCAAACTCATGATTCCCAATATTACATGCAATGGTTGGACAACCAGGATCCTTGTACTTAAGAGGAATTCACTACTCAATTAGAGTACTAATTTGCTCTGTTAGAAATGATGTCTTCTTAACATAGTGCTTCCTCTTAACTGTACATAAATATTTGATAACTTTTGCATAAGTAGGAACTTGTTTAATAACATGCAAAAGAGGAAGATTGATCTTTACCAACTTGAGGTTCTCCAAGATTTCATTGCTAGAATCCAAAGTTCGCATACTAAATTTTAAAGCTTGAGGAAATCGTACCTTAACTGGGCTCTTAATTACCTCGGCTTCCTTGGGCAACTCGACACTATCTTTGCTTTGTTCCTCTTTAATATCATCTGGCTTATCAGTTGTTGGGATGTGTGAAGACTTAGCACTTCGTGTCACAATGGCATTGACCTCCTTCAAATTTCCTTGAGCCATATGTTGACCTTGTGGTATGGATTGAGCTTGAGAAGGGAAGTTGCCAAGCTCATTCACACTCAAGGAGCTCATCAATTTGGACACTTGACTCTTTATTTCCTTGTTTTCTTCAACAACCTACATAATCAAAGATTCAAACTTTTGATTAGTTTTACCCTGTGCCTCAATAAAAGCAAGCAAAGTGTCTTCTATAGGACTTCTAGAAGATGAAGGTGCATGATATGGTGCAGGATATGATCTAGGGGGTTGTGCAGATTGCTGGTTTTCAGACTTCTAGGTAAAATTGGGGTGATTGCGCCACCCTGAATTATAGGTATCAGAGAAAGGTGTAAAAGGCTTATTGTACATACCTAAGGCATTACATTGTTCCTTATACATCCCTTTCATCTCAGTAAATGTGAGACACTCTTGGGCGAGGTGATCTATCCCGCCACACACAAAATATGGTCCAAAAGACTCTGCATGATTAGCCACGTGTGTTGGCTTTAAGTTCTTAGTCTTTAACACCTCTAACTCTCTAGTGAGCATCTCAACCTTAGCTTTTAGGTTATCCTCTTCCCTGTGATGGTAAATTCCACCACCATTTGGGTTTCCTGCAGGTCGTGACCTATTTGTGCTTTCAGTAGCACTAGGTCCAGTCCAAGTGTGAGCTTTTTCAGCAAGCTCATTGAGATATTCTATGGCCTCATCAGGATCTTTATTTAAGAACTCACCATTACACATCATCTCCACCAATTGATGCTCTCTAGGTGTAAGTCCCTCATAAAAATAGCTCACTAAGTGTCAATTCTCATACCCATGGTGATGACCCATACTCAACAACTCCTTAAATCTCTCCCAAGACTGATACAAAGTCTCACAGTCCTTTTGTGCAAAGGTGGAGATTTTCTTTTTTAGTGCATTGGTCTTATGTTGGAGAAATTATTTATTAAAAAAGACATGAGTCATCTCACTCCATGACCCAATAGATCGGGGTCTTAGTGAGTATAGTCAACTATTAGCTCTATCCTTCAAAGAGAAAGGAAAGAACTTAAGTCTCACAACATCATCAGTTGCGTTTTGACTATGAAAAGTCGCAACTACTTCCTCAAACTCCCTAATATGCACATATGGATTTTCATTTTCCAAGCCATGAAAAGTAGGGAGTAACTGTATCATCCCTGTTTTAAAATCCAATTGGCGAGTATTAGCTGGAAACATCTTGCACGATGGTGTGGCTGTGCGTGTAGGGTGAAGGTAATCATGAAGAATTCTAATGGGTTGATTTTCATGTTCACTCATTTTTTCGGGACTAGATGGATTGTGAAATAAAGGATTTAAAAAATTTGATTCTAACTCTTCCACAGGCCTACAAGCAAATCTACCCAAGATGTCTCTATATTTGTGCATGCAAGATAACAAAATACTAAAAACTAAAAATACTATGAAAAGAAAGGAAAAAAAATAAAGCAGCAAGCTAAAAGAGGGAACGAAGTTACAGCCTCTACAAATTGTTGAAAAGAAAAACAATCTAGTAATTCTTCTACCGTCTCCTCGGCAACGGCGCCAAAATTTGATTACGCACAAAGAATAATGCGGTAGTTGTAGCACAACTTTGAGGTGTCGATTCTACAGAGAGACAAATTAAAAGAATTATAAAGAGAACAAAGAAACTAAAGAAAGAGATTAAATTATTAATGGGAAAACAAAGATTAATTTTAAATACAAATTAAAGTGCAACAAAGTGACTAACGGAAAAAAGTACTCAAGTTTGACAAACAGTAAAGCGTCGGGAATCCCTTGCACAAATATAGTATTTTAATTATTCTTAATTCATTGAATAACTCAATTGGGAACTCAATTCCTACTATTCTCAATCGGAAAGTATAGATTTATAAACCAAGATTAAACCAAATGTAACCCTTTGAAAAATCCTTCACCACCTTTAAAAGACGTAAATTATTATTACTACTGAGAAAATCCAACGAAGACAATATACTCAGGAAGCGATATTGCAGCAAAGACTTAAATCAATATAGAAAAATAATTGATCCAAACATAATCAAAGAGTCAATACATTCAATAGAAAAAGCATGACTGAATCCATAAACAGAATAAATTCTATGATTATTCGGAGAAAACATTAATAATGAACTGAGACTGATAAAACAAAAGAGTTTTAGTCATTGAAAATCAAATACATAAATCAAGAATAAATTAAACATGACATCTAATGTGCAAGTTCATCCCTAGCCCTACTTGAGAATTTAGTTACCCATAAATATAATGGACAACAAAAATCTCAAGACAAAAATAGAGCAAACGGTAGCCATGGAAATTAATTTCAGATCTTCCTCCTTCAAACTGAGTCGTCTCCCCTATTCTGAACTCCCAAATTTCGTGCTAATGATGTGCTTAAATAGGGTAGAAAAGAAACACTAATGTATTCATATTCTTGCACATAAAATGGCCAAAATTTTAGGACTCAACTTGACAGCTACGTACGCGCTTCAAGAATCGCATCAATCTGGTATCTAAGCGAAACGTTATGCTTAAAATACTAAAGTGTTTCCATTCTGTCTCCTAGCGCATTTTGGACTCTGATCTGAATTACTCTCAAACCCCATCATTATCCTTATTTGAAGAGTCCAACACTCGTTAAAAGTTCTTAGGTTGTTCCAACGTCTTACTCACTTGAAAGTCATTTGAATTTGGATGCGTTTGGACTTGCTCTTTTATAAACTTTGAAATTAAACATAAAAATCTATTAGGAGTATTCCAAAATAAATAGAAACTCAATTCAAGAATACACATTAATTTCAATGATTTCTATTAACATTTTAGCATTTTAATCCAATAATAGGATATTTAGAATGCACTTTCGTATACTCATCAGATACCAATTGTATCACTTTTAAAATAAACCAGTCTCCATAACATAATAACCTATTTGTCCAACACAAATATCCATGTTCCTACGTAAGGGCACATAAGAAGTGCCTCAATAATATACATAAAATTTTCCACAAGGACTAGAAATATCCATTACTCAAAATACCAAAGCAACATGAAATATCAACACTACCAAAACACTCTCCAAAAGCCCTTATACCTTAGGGTACTTAGTCTTCTATGATCAACAAAACTTGCAAGTACTCCCTATTCCTGACTTCCAGCTATTGCATCAAAATTATCTGAAACATATTATGGAGATAAGGGGTGAGTTATCAACAACTCAGTAAGCAAGTAACATATACTACTATGAAAACATGAGCATTTACAGAGTTTATAATGCAAAATAAAACACTTTTTATTTTCAGAATGCAGAGTCAGAACATCTTATAAAAAAGTATGAGAGCGAAAGTTCAAAAATATTCTTATTCAAAATTCTGTTGGCACAACATAACTGAAACATCATATCAAAACATAGGAACCCCGCTTACCTGGACTTCTTAGTTTTTCAAAAAATTTCCTCAAAAATGCCGAACAAAAATTAATCGTCAGCTATAAAATTATCACATAATTTTCGTAAATTTTCAGTCAAACAAGTACTTCAATATTTAAGCCTAAAATGCTAAAATAACCTATTTTAATTCCTCAAAAACCTGAATTTTCAATCCCTAAAATATCATTACTTCCAAAATTCCTCAGTATCCAACTTGATCTCTAGCTAAAATATTAAATTCTAACTTATTTACAATTGAAAAATCAAAATATTAAATTGAATACTAAATAGAATAGTTATACCAAAATATTTTAAATTATATAACAACAATTATTCAATAAACTAGATCATAATAAAATTACAACTAAAATATTTCTGTAAACATAAATAAATTAGAGATTACAAACACATATTAAAAGTTTAAAACACATTAACGCAACTTGTAGCTCAAAGGGTAATAATGTAATTTCATTTAATTAAACAATACATTACCCAAGCTTCAGTAGAATATTTTTAGTTGAAAACAAAAATCATGTTACGTAAAAGTAAAACAGCAGTTTACGAGGCAGAGGCTCACTAAGAGCTTGAGAGCATGACGGGCGGTGAGCTGGGTGGTTGTCTATGGTAGTAGGGGTGGTGGTTACGACAACAAAAAAGAGCGGTTGAGCACTGGTAAGGGAGAGAGAGAACAGTGGGAGACAGAGCTTGGCTTACTGAGGGGTGGTCACGACAGACCTGGGTGTATGACTGGTGTCTTCTGGTTGTTCCCGGTTGAGGCTGAGTAGCTCGGTGGCGACGCTGGGGTTCACTATGGAGGGAGGCTAGTGCTCTGTTTTTTAGTGGTGCAAACAGAGGTGGTGTTATAGATGGAGAGGATGGTGGCGCACGATTGGAATGGTTGACTTTCAGTAGCTAAGGTTCCATGCGTGGACAGAGTTTGGGGGAGTAGCGACGCGTTGGCTTGGCTGTGGGGGTGGCAGGGCTACTAAATGCCACCGAGGCTTTCGGTTTTGCAAGGGCTAGGCAAAGGCTAGTGACGACGGGGAGAGGGAGAGGGAGAGCTGGAGCTTCCGTGTGTGGAGTTGTAGTGGCTGGGTTGTGGCTACTTGATGGTGGTGAGGTGCTGGAGTAAAAGTCTTAGTTTGATATTCTGAGAAGAGGAGGACGAGCTGCACAATTCTAGGGTTGAGGATGCTTAGGATATATATACAATATATATAGCAAAGAGATAAAAAAACCCTAGAGAAAAAGCATGGAGAGACTGCATGAAAGTGGAAAAGGGACATAAACCGTGCAAAGGTGTCTGGTAATCACTTCCACAGGCCTGGGCTCTTAATCCTTAAAAAGAAAAATATACTTGGTCCACGTCTTGGATCATGTATGAGATTATTGCATGGGCTTTTACCTTAAGTTTTGGGCCTCGACTCAACTTAAAAAAAATACACTTATCCCATAAATTTTCCAAGTGAATATCCACTTGGTCCATTAAAAGATTTTAACCTAATTATCAAACCTATTGAAAAATTATATTCCGCCAAAAATATCTTAGGCTCAAACTCTCTTCCAAAAAAAAATTTTACTCGAAATCCCAAATGATTTTTCATAACTATAAACCCAAAAATTTTGTAAAGCGGTTTGACTGGGCTCGGGTGTTACAGAAGAAGAAATTTTTTTTACATCTTTTCACGAAGGAGTCCACTTTCTTTACTGTTTAGTAAACAGTATACTATTCATTGATGAAAACTAATTTCTTGTAAGAGTACTATAAACTAGGGCATTTTTAAAAAATAAAAATAATAATAATACACTAATAGTCACTTCCTTAATCAGTAAGTAATTTTTTTTAAGAAAAAATTATATACATAAACGGTCAAAATGAGGAAGCAAAATGAGGAGGCATACTAGCATTATTCTTTTTTGTAATGTTTTAGTACACTCACATTAGTTTACTCATAATTTCTAGGTAAAAATGTAAGAGTTTTATTTAAACTCTATGTCTCACACACTCATATCTTGATGGGTTTAGAACAACTCAATACTTATCAATTAATTGATGATTCACAATGAGATAAGATTAACTTCAATGAACGAGATAGGATTAACTTTATATCTAATCATAGTGGGATACAAACTCTCTAGATTTCTTGATGGCCAGAAGTCTATAAATAGTAGTGAGGGGTTAAGGGTTCTCATCTATAACATCATTGTGTCTTTAGCCACGGGAGACACTCGGAGGTAAAGTTGTTAAGATGATCCTTCTCTCATAGTCAGGTCAGATTCTTTATTGAACTGTGATGGAAAAATGTACTTCTTTTAACTGTTATTATTTTATTATCGTGTATCATAGAAAATTGAGTATCCAATTATTAATGTTCATGTTAAAATATTTAACTTGTGGTAGGAAAGCTTTAGGTTTTAGATTTTTTATGATCTCGATAAAATATAGGTTTGACATTATCGTATATTAATTTAACATCATAATATTGTGTACTTCTCCTATTTTATGTTGATATATTTCTATAGAAGAAAAACTCTCACATGATTGTTCATTTTTATCTTCTTCCACATTTTTTGCATTGTTTTGGTAGTTGAAGAGCCGACGTATGTGTTGAAAGTATATGGTGTAAATTGACCGAAGTCCTGTATCAGTGACTTGGGACTTATGGCGGCTTTAAAACGCAACGTAATGGGGTTGAGAATCCCTGATCGGCTGGTAAGAATTTTTTGTACCTTTGCATTGATACAAAAGAAAAATTAGAGAGATAGAGCCACTGAGTGGGGATTGGAAGGGGTGGCACAAGGTGGTTGGAGTGCCATGTTGGCACCCTAGGATGGGAGACAACTGCCACCATCGTATAGATTCTAGTTTTGGTGGCTCGATCCATCTCTAAGATGGGTTTATTTTTTTAAAACAATGCTATGAAGTACAATGCTTGGTGTCAAGAGGAGACTGATAACCTCCTCATCGATGCCTCTGTAATGGAAGTAGAGGGCTTTAAAGCCCACTGGCCACGGCGGTATTCTAGTAAAAAAAGAAAGAAAGGTAGTGAGTTTGACGTCGGCAGCGGGAGGAGGCTGGGCACACCATGTCGTCTTGTCCTCGTTGGAAATGCCCGCAGCTGCGATAGCCCAAAGTTGGAAGAACTCTGGTGTGGCAGCCACTGAAGGAAGAAGAAAGAGCCTATAATTTTTTCTTTCGAAACAAAATGGTTGGGCTGTAGTGTCGGTAGTCCGCTCTAGCCCAGTTCGAGATAAAGAAAAGAAAATCCAATGGGCCAGTATAAATGGGCCCCTATTGTGGCCTAGTCCAATAAAAGAAAGAAAAAATAAATAAATTTTATTTTCTTTTATGTGTGTGTTACTATTGTTAAGTACATGTATTAAATTTTATTTTTCTTTTATGTGCAAGTTATTATGCCATATATAAATTTTTATCCAATATGGGGCAAATGATTTACACCAAAATTAAAGAAAATATTAGTTTCCCAAAAGTACAATATTTTCTTAAATTTTGGTGAAAAATCAGTAAACTCCATAGTAAGGTGGATATGGTGGAGTGAACAATTTTTTATGTACTCCCAAATGAGGATTTTGATGATACTACTAGTTCATCCATTAAAGTAAAGTTGGAATGAACAATTTGTCTGTCAAGATCTACAACCAAAGAAGGATTTTGATGACACTATTAGTTCATCCATCCAAAGTTCATCCATCAAAATAAAGCTAGAGTGAACAATTTGTATGTCAAGATCTACTCCCAAATGAGGATTTTGATGATACTACTAGTTTATTCGTTAAAGTAAAGTTCGAGTGAACAATTTGTGTGTCAAGATCTACTCTCAAAGGAGGATTTTGTTGAGACTACTAGTTCATCCATCAAAGTAAAGTTGGGATGAACAATTTGTATACCAGAGTTTACTCTCAAAGGAAAATTATGTTGATATAGCTAGTTCATCCACATAATTTAAGGTTGGAGTGAACACTTTGTATGTCAGACTTTACTTCCAATGGAGAATTCTGATTATACAACTAGTTCATCCGCAGAATTTAAAATTAAGGGAATATTTTGTGCGTTGGGGTTCACTTCCAGAGGAGGGATCTCGATCAGACAATTAGTTCATCCATAATGGCTTAAATTCTGTTATTGTTTGTGAGTGTCGAACTGAAAGCATTAATATGATTAAAATGTCTTTCTTGCAATAAGTGTACGAATATCTTTATAAGGTTTCCTATATAGAATGGATTCTAGTTTAGAGAAACATGAGTATGCCAAATTTATACTAAGAGTTTTAGATCCTGGTTTATCTATTCTAAGTTTAACATCAGTTATTATTAAGAATAGTGATAAGGGTCAGAGAAGTACAATTTTTAAGGAGATTGAATTAATTACTACATGTCAAACAATAAATATTCTTACTTTTGTACATAATAGTTTACTTCAGATGCATTATTATTTCATTAAAGTAATGAGATATGAACAAGTTGGTAGCATGGTTGTTAGCTAGATGCAAATTTATTTTGCTAATTTGTATAAAAAATCATTTGTATCTTTTGGAAAAGGAAGGAAATGATAGTAATAAAAATATAAGAATTGTGTCAATTGAAGTTTGAAAAAAAACAAAGACACAAAAAGATTTAAGTGCTCTAAGCATAAGATATGATTCGAAGGGAAGGGTAAACCTTTTTTGTATAAGTTTCGAATCAGATCTTATACATTCTTATTAGATTAAACTCGAAATGCAAATATTCATATTTATTTATTTTTTGTATAAGTTTCAAATCAAACTCTATAAATCTTGACACTTATTTTAGTTGCTGAACTCGAGAGCAAATGTTCAAATTTTTAAATTGTTTCAAAATGTCATTTATGTTTGTTCCATTTTTCCTTCCAATAAGATTTTTATTTTTCATGCCTTCATAATAGTGATTTTGTTAAAAAATTTTCATTTTCACTCCTGAGGCATGTACTGAAACCAAATGAAAAATGATTTGTGAAAATTGTTTTACAGTTTATGGCATAGAATTTGAAACATAATTTGTAACATAAAAGTTTGGAAAATATCTCCAAGAAAATTTATAGAGATTAGTAAATAAAATATTTTCCGCATTTAGATTTTCTAATATCAGGATGTGTGTACGTTGATTTATTGTAACACCCAGGTCCAGCAACAAGCCATTTTATAAAAATTTTATTTTTGGATTTAAACGTACGAAGAGCCTAGTTAATTTTTTTAAAGTATTTTTTTATTTTTTTTTTGTTTTGACTACGGGCCTAAAATCTTTGTTTTGGCGGTTTATGATTTTTTTGGGCTTGATAATTAGGTTATTTTCTAAAGGGCCAAGGTGAGAATTGAGCTGAGAATTTTTTAAGACAGGTTGGTTTATTTTTAGAAATTGGGTCGAGACTTATCACTCAAGAAAAAGCCCAAGACCGTGTTACTTTATTTCAGACTCCACGTACTACGCGGTTTCACATCCCTTGTTTTTTCTCCACTCACGCACATACACGTCTCCCTCATCCCTCTAGGGTTTGTCTTTGTTCTTCGTTCACCTATATATACATACCTAACCCTTCATGCAACTCCACTCACGGAAACTCGCAAGTCACTGTAAAGCGAGAGGACCCTTGCTGCCAGCCACTGCCTTGAACGAGAGCTCCCTGCCAAGATCCTCCATGCAATCTCTTGCACCGTAGCCCACTGCTCAGCCATTGCAGAACTATCCTGCACCACCAACCAATGCTGCCGAGACTGCATGAAGACGTTGCTGCAACCTCTGTTTTTCCTAGTAAAAACCAGAGCAACAATGTGTGAGGGCCAAAGCTTGTTTCGACCACCTTGTTCAGAGCCGCATCTCGCACAAGAGTCTGCCGAAGATCTAGAGAGCCACTGTAAGCCACCGGCTAGCCATGTCCTTTCCACCCAGTGCAACCTCACACGCAGAAGATCACCACAGAAGGTCCCTTACACGTAAAGTGTTAAGCCACCATCTCCTTCTCTCTCGGTAAAAAATATTTTTTCTTCTGACATCAAGCACTTCTCTGGTTTTATTCTTTCTCTAGAAACGTATGTTGCGTTGTAAAAATTATTTGGGCTGGTTTTATCGTAAATCATGGGCTGTTTACGTACTAGTTTCCTTTTGGAATGGGGTTTTGTTCATGGGATTAGGTTTAACATCTTTTTCAAGTGGGTTCTAGTTTATTTCATAATGGTCTTGAAACTTTTATGTTTTATTTACGAAATTTATTCTAGTGATTTTAAATTGTTATTAAGTAAAGATTTTTACAAACTTATTTTCAGAAATAAGCGGTAATTGTGTAATTTTATTTTAAACACTCATATGATCTAGTTTATTTTTTATTAAATAAATTTGTTGTTAATTTAAATTATCCAGATGTAATTAGGTTATCCAGTATTAAACTTTATAGTTTGTTTTTAATAGTAAATAAGTTAGGATTTAATATTATGGTCAGAGAAATTAAGTGATTATTGATGAATTTGGGAAGTGATGGTATTTTTAGGATTAAGAGAATTTTAGACATTTAGGAAAAATAGGTTAGTTGAGTACTTCAGGTTTAGGAATCGAAATACTTATTCGATTGAAATTTATGGGAGTTACATGACAATTTTATAGGTGGCGATTAATTGTCGTTCAATACTGTTGTGGAGAATTTCTGATAAGCTAAAAAATTCAGGTAAGCAGGGTTCCTATGCTAGACTTTGCATAAAAATAAAATGAGATGAGGCTGATTTTAGAAAAATATGCATGTTTTGTTATGAAAAGAAATTTGAACTAGCTCAGCTATTTGTCCTGCATTACTCAAGAGATTCTATTTAAGAATAAAGTATTTCCTGGCATGACTTATGGCGCCCCCAATCCCCCTTATATAAATACACAGGGATTGAGACACCAGGATGGTGACAACACGGTCACACATCCCAACGAAGTGCCAGTGTGTGTACATGCAACAGTGTACAAATAAGATAACGCAGCGGATAGTCAACTAAGTACCAGAATTTATTTACAATCAAACATCAGTAAAGATTTAAATAACAGTTATACAGTCATCCATAAAATAATTTACAATAGTTCCAGATATACAAACGAGTGATCCCAGATCACTCCTCAGGCGGAGCCGTCTCCTCAGGCTCGCCCTCCTCCTCCTCATCTGCATCAAAATCTGCGTTACCACAAAATGGTATCGCAGGTAAGTATAACCCAAAACAACAACGTAATATAAGATGCATTAAATGCAACTAACATGCATGCACATGATGAAATATGCATTTTTCCACAAAACATCATTTTCCCCGAAAATGATAATTTTCCAACACACGCCAAAATCCCATTTGGCCCAAAATATCCGTAAAACATTTTCCCAGAAAATGATTTACCCAAAAACCAACTCGCACTATTTTCCTAGAAAATAGTGCATTAATTCCAAATGCACCATGCATTATTTCCATATGCACCATGGCCTCCCCTATGGACCATCCGCACGTCCTGGCTTCGTAGCGGTGCTCAGTTCCGCGCCCAGCGCGTACATGGCCAAGCACCCACACTACGCAAAGAGCGATGCCCAGTTCCGCGCCCAGCGCGTACGTGGCCAGACATCCTCTAGTCCCCGCCAGCAGAAGGACCACGGAGTCGGCACGAGACTATCTCGTCCGATCCCATTGTCGCCCGGCGACAATCCAGGGGACGTTACTCAGTATATTCCGCTCCCGAGTAACCAGAGGAGCTCCACCGAGTTAATACCCCATCTCGGCTTGGGGTCGTGATACAAACGCACCCAAAATCCATTATCACATGAAAATCCAGTTTTCATAAACACATGAACATGAATGCAATACACGAAAACCCAGTTTTCTTTACAAACATGATCATGCATGAAATAATGATATGAACATGCACCAACACTGATCCAACATCCATCCAGAACCAATCCCAACAAATCCAATCAAAACAACTCATCAACAACCAAACCAAATAAACCAAACCAACCAAACAACTCCAATCACAAATCCATCTGACCCCCGAACTCCTCGGACTCAGTCTGGCATGCCAAAAATACAGTGAAATGGGTTAGTGCAAAAATACATTTAAATTACGAAAGTTTTTTGGAGAAATACTTACAGTGCAATATAATAATTTCCGGAGGATCACGAAGCTGCAAGTGGTGATGTCTGAGCAACACCACAGTGTAAAATACACTGTGGCCGTGGGTCACAGATACCCACTTTTCAACGAGGACAAACGAAGACCCAAATATGGTAGGGTAGGGCCTTGAGAGGTCGGTGAAGCTAGTGGTGGTGGTGGTTGGCCGTGGGTGGCGGCGAAATGGGCGGTAGAAGACCAAAATGCCCAAATCGGAAATGTAGATGGTGGAGCTTCACCGGTGATGGATCGGAGCTGGGGTTGGGTCCAATGGGTTGCTAAGAGGTCGAGGATGAAGTGGTGTGAAGATGGTGGCCAATGGTGGTGCGACGGCGGCGCTGGAACGAATGGTGGCCGCGGCTTTGAAGGGCTACTGGTGGTTAACGGCGGTGCGGATGGAGGTGAGGTTGGTGGGGTGAGGTCGCCGGCGGCAGGGGAACACAATGGGGTGGGCGGTGAAGGCCACCGCTGGCTCACGGCGGCGCTGGCGTGAAAGTGGCCCGCGGCTTGGAGGGGTGCGTGCGGGCTACCGGCGGCGAGGTAGGGGCTGGGATTTGGGGGGTGAGGTCGCCGGAGGGAGGGGGAGCTGGTCGGCCGGGCGGTGTCGCGCACGGCGGCGCGACGGCGGCGGGCTGGGGGAGAGGAAGAACGGACGGAGAGAGAGGGAGGGAGAGAGAGGGAGCTGGGTCCGCGCGCACGGGGGAGGGGAGAAATAAGGAAGAAGAAAAAAAGAAAAGAAAGAAAAGAAAAGAAAAGGAAAAGAAAAAAAATAGAGGGAAAAGAAATGAGGTCCAATCCTCATAACTTGGGTCACAAAAATGATCCAACGGAAACGATTTCAAAACCACAAGTTAAATAAAATAATTTAAACGTAATGGTAAAGTCAAATTGAAATAATTAAATCCCACAGTAATTAAATAAATAATAAAAGTAATTTAAATGCATAACAATAAATAAATATTAAGAAAGCACATAAAAATTAACTTTCACCAAATTAAAATCATAGAAATAAACTCATTAAAAATCCAACCAATTTTAAAATAAGAGAATAAATTTTTAAATAAATAAAAATAATCCTTTAGTAAAAATACACTAAAATGTGGGGTGTTACATCCTCCCCTCTTAAATAAAATTTCGTCCTCGAAATTGGCATGGTCAACATTAAGACTATGACAGGAATAAGATTCAACTAAGAGCAGACTAAGAACATACCACCAAAATCCATAGAAATATTATCCCACTTCCACTCAGGAATAGGGAGAGGTTGAAGTCTACCAGTAGGTTTTTTGATGCTTAGCGTTAACTTGACGGCACGAGGCACATTCCTCAATGAACATGGCACTATCCAACATACTCATTTTAGTCCCCCAATGACACATCACGCCTCGTAATCCCAGGGTGAATGTGCTATCCAAAATCTCATTTCCTCGAGAACCTTAACACCACATCCAGAAAATTCCAATGATCAAAAGCCCTTACAACACTATGTGCTAACTGCAATCAACTCCTATGCTCCAACTTCTAAACCTTCATTGAATTCTACTTTTGGTAACCTAATAGCCACTTCCAAAGTTAACCATCAATAACAAATTGCACAACCAAATGATTAATCTCTAATTACAAGTATCTTCTCAAAATTCAAGTCACCACTAATTCTTCAAATCAGCACAATTTAAACTCCTGACTACAACAAAAATACCACGCTTCTGCTGCGCACTCTGATATTCGCCACATGCATAAAACTTACGTCCTCATGAAACTAACACCATCGAGTACAAAGTGGCTCCATTCCTACTAACCAAAACCCGAAAGCTCACCATCTACATCCTAAACAACATCTAATCTAACGGTGACTAAACTCACAACGAACCACCATTGACTTCACCAAAATATTAACAAAACCTCCTTGGTAACTCGCCCACCTATTCCTACTCCAATACGCTAGTATTAACACAACTAGTTCCTTCAATAGCACATCACTATTAAACCTTAGGGCAAACCATACTGATCAAATCTTCAATCTACCAAAAGCCATTACAAAGCACCCAAGGATCCTAATGCTTTATTACCCCACATACTTGATCATATTATCCGCTGTTGATGCCTAAGCTTCAACTTCGAAGATCTTTTCATACACCATACATGACATCCCATCAATCTCTCTTCAAGTTAAATAACAATGTCCTTCATTCAACCAACTAGATGCTCAAACTTCAAAAGAAAGTATAGCCTCAAAAATTTAAATTCCTAGGTGACCTCAAGTCACAATTAATTCCTGAAGATAATCACAATAACTATTCCCAACCATGATTTCATTGAGTAACCCGCTCGACTACACACTTCGATCAACTCACCAAAAACTCCAAGCCAAGGTCTCTTAAATTACTACTATTGTGTCGACTCCTCTTTCACACCTACCAAAACCACTTCTTTTAAACCAAAATGAGACTAGGACCTGAACTCTCCGAAATATGCATAAACACTCACCACTACCATGCATCGATCACATGCACCCTTAGCCAAAACCCAAAATGCTCCAAATGTGCAAGTGATCATCATTACCATTTCCATCACTAAACTTATATCCTCGAAATCAATAAGAATCATTTCTTAAATCAACACCATCTATTATCCTTAAAATTGATATGGATTAAATCATTAACCTGTCACTGTAACCTCAAGCTAAAAACAATTATTAACCGAACTAGATCAACATCTTCCATCTCCAAAGAAATTCTCCCCTAAAAAAAAAAAAAAATTCTCATATCAGTAACTTAACTCAGATCAATCCTATTTTAATTCAGCCATTCAACTCTGAAATTCTAAAACCTTAACCCAGATATAAATCATTTCCTGAAATCCTCTAGATCGATGAACTTAAATCTAAAACATTCGCCTTATAAAACTTGCAAATTCTAAAACCCCAAATGTTATCAAATTGCTTATCGAGGTCGGCAAGATCAAAAACTTCTAATCTAAGTAATCTCTTAATTGCTTGTTGAACCTACCAGCTTAAATCCCATTAACTTATTTTCTAAAAAACTATGGGGCCACAAACCTTAGATGAACTTCTCATAAATATAACATTGACATTCGTTGAACTTACAACCTCCTACCCCAAAGACTCATTACCTAAATTCTACGGAACCTAAATCCTCAATTATCCTAAGCAATTAAAAACTATTCCCCTTCTTAGCAGCAACTTGACTACCTAATCCAAAGAGTTCACCCAGACCCTGATGTTCAAGCCTTGATATTAAAACAACCAATCACCAAGAGTTCAGGCCTACTATACCAATGTTTAAGCCTAACAATGGCCTTCTCAGTCGTACCATCTTCCTGTCATAACATAACCCTTAACCCGCCTTTCAATTTCGAACAAAACAAAATAAAATAAATTCCATAAATAAAATAACATACGACAAAATGCATAAAACCAATGAAGTAGTTCACCATAAAATAAATATAACAATAAAATAATCCGCCATAAAATAAAACAATTAAGTTAAAGTGACATACAATAAAATAAATAAACAACAAAATTATTATACAATAAAATAAATAAACACCAAAATTATTATACAATAAAATAAATAAACAACAGAATTATTATACAATAAAATAAATAAAGCCAATAAAACCATACTCAACCAAAGGTAAACACTAATTAAAGCAATAAAATCAAATAAATCAAATAACATCAATTAACATAAAATAAAATAGCAATAAACTCATAATATAAAATAAATAACTTAACTTACACCACTTAAACAAAAATTTTATTATTTTAAAATAATAATAAAAATAATTTTCTGGTACTATCCTAAGGGACATGTGGTTTTACCCAGAGCCGAACTGCTCTAATACCACCTGTGGCGCCCCCAATCCCCCTTATATAAATACACAGGGATTGAGACACCAGGATGGTGACAACACGGTCACACATCCCAACGAAGTGCCAGTGTGTGTACATGCAACAGTGTACAAATAAGATAACGCAGCGGATAGTCAACTAAGTACCAGAATTTATTTACAATCAAACATCAGTAAAGATTTAAATAACAGTTATACAGTCATCCATAAAATAATTTACAATAGTTCCAGATATACAAACGAGTGATCCCAGATCACTCCTCAGGCGGAGCCGTCTCCTCAGGCTCGCCCTCCTCCTCCTCATCTGCATCAAAATCTGCGTTACCACAAAATGGTATCGCAGGTAAGTATAACCCAAAACAACAACGTAATATAAGATGCATTAAATGCAACTAACATGCATGCACATGATGAAATATGCATTTTTCCACAAAACATCATTTTCCCCGAAAATGATAATTTTCCAACACACGCCAAAATCCCATTTGGCCCAAAATATCCGTAAAACATTTTCCCAGAAAATGATTTACCCAAAAACCAACTCGCACTATTTTCCCAAAAAATAGTGCATTAATTCCAAATGCACCATGCATTATTTCCATATGCACCATGGCCTCCCCTATGGACCATCCGCACATCCTGGCTTCGTAGCGGTGCTCAGTTTCGCGCCTAGCGCGTACATGGCCAAGCACCCACACTACGCAACGAGCGATGCCCAGTTCCGCGCCCAGCGCGTACATGGCCAGACATCCTCTAGTCCCCGCCAACAGAAGGACCACGGAGTCGGCACGAGACCATCTCGTCCGATCCCATTGTCGCCCGGCGACAATCCAGGGGACGTTACACAGTATATTCCGCTCCCGAGTAACCAGAGGAGCTCCACCGAGTTAATACCCCATCTCGGCTTGGGGTCGTGATACACACGCACCCAAAATCCATTATCACATGAAAACCCAGTTTTCATAAACACATGAACATGAATGCAATACACGAAAACCCAGTTTTCTTTACAAACATGATCATGCATGAAATAATGATATGAACATGCACCAACACTGATCCAACATCCATCCAGAACCAATCCCAACAAATCCAATCAAAACAACTCATCAACAACCAAACCAAATAAACCAAACCAACCAAACAACTCCAATCACAAATCCATCCGACCCCCGAACTCCTCGGACTCAGTCCGGCATGCCAAAAATACAGTGAAATGGGTTAGTGCAAAAATATATTTAAATTACTAAAGTTCTTTGGAGAAATACTTACAGTGCAATATAATAATTTCCGGAGGATCACGAAGCTGCAAGTGGTGATGTCTGAGCAACACCACAGTGTAAAATACACTCTGGCCGTGGGTCACAGATACCCACTTTTCAACGAGGACAAACGAAGACCCAAATATGGTTGGGTAGGGCCTAGAGAGGTCGGTGAAGCTAGTGGTGGTGGTGGTTGGCCGTGGGTGGCGGCGAAATGGGCGGTAGAAGACCAAAATGCCCAAATCGGAAATGTAGATGGTGGAACTTCACCGGTGACGGATCGGAGCTGGGGTTGGGTCCAATGGGTTGCTAAGAGGTCGAGGATGAAGTGGTGTGAAGATGGTGGCCAATGGTGGTGCGACGGCGGCGCTGGAACGAATGGTGGCCGCGGCTTTGAAGGGCTACTGGTGGTTAACGGCGGCGCGGATGGAGGTGAGGTTGGTGGGGTGAGGTCGCCGGCGGCAGGGGAACACAATGGGGTGGGCGGTGAAGGCCATCGTTGGCTCACGGCGGCGCTGGCGTGAAAGTGGCCCGCGGCTTGGAGGGGTGCGTGCGGGCTACCGGCGGCGAGGTAGGGGCTGGGATTTGGGGGGTGAGGTCGCCGGAGGGAGGGGGAGCTGGTTGGCCAGGCGGTGTCGCGCACGGCGGCGCGACGGCGGCGGGCTGGGGGAGAGGAAGAACGGACGGAGAGAGAGGGAGGGAGAGAGAGGGAGCTGGGTCCGCGCGCACGGGGGAGGGGAGAAATAAGGAAGAAGAAAAAAAGAAAAGAAAGAAAAGAAAAGAAAAGGAAAAGAAAAAAAATAGAGGGAAAAGAAATGAGGTCCAATCCTCATAACTTGGGTCACAAAAATGATCCAACGGAAACGATTTCAAAACCACAAGTTAAATAAAATAATTTAAACGTAATGGTAAAGTCAAATTGAAATAATTAAATCCCACAGTGATTAAATAAATAATAAAAGCAATTTAAATGCATAACAATAAATAAATATTAAGAAAGCACATAAAAATTAACTTTCACCAAATTAAAATCATAGAAATAAACTCATTAAAAATCCAACCAATTTTAAAATAAGAGAATAAATTTTTAAATAAATAAAAATAATCCTTTAGTAAAAATACACTAAAATGTGGGGTGTTACATGACTGGTGTATACATAAGCTTATTTTCTGGCATTTTATTTCTGAACTGTGCAAAAGAGAGCGAATATAAAATTTTGTGCATAAATTATATTTTTGTGATCTAATTCTATTATGTTCTGAATATGTTCTGTACTCTGATCTGGCGTGATTTCTGAAAACTTTTGGCATGACATTCTGAATCTGGATTTTGTTTGTGGATGGTGATCTATTTGACCTACCACGGGTACTAATAGTGGCTTCTGTTTGGGTTGGTACCAACTATTCTATTTCTGGTGCACCCACTTTGAAAACAAAGTGGTTTTTCTAGTGGTCTTTTCTGTGTGCACACTTAGGACTCCGAGAATAAATAAAGAAAAGATTCACATTCTATTTCTGCTCGGTTAGCTACCAGGGTTTGCACAACTGTGGCGCCCCCAATCCCCCTTATAAAAAAAAATACGGGGATCGAGACGCCGGGATGATGACAACACGGTCACGCATCCCAACGAAGTGCCAAGTGTGTGTACATGCAATAGTGTACAATAAAAACGCAGCGGATAATTAAGTCTACTAAGTACCAGAATTTAAAATACAATCTAAATATCAGAAGAGGTTTAAAAGCATTTATACAGTCATCCCAAAATAAAGTTTAACACATGTCCCAAATACAAATGAGTAAAATAAAATAACAAAGCCAGTGATCCCAGATCACTCCTCGGGCGGAGCCGTCTCTTCAGGCTCGCCTTCCTCCTCCTCATCTGCATCAAAATCTACGTTACCACAAAATGGTATCGCAGGTAAGTATGACCCAAAATAACAACGTAATATAAAATGCATTAAATGCAACTAACATGCATGCACATGAAAAATATGCATTTTACTCAACACATTATTTTCCCCGAAAATAATTATTTCAACACACGCCAAAATCCCATTTTGGCCCAAAATATCCGTAAAACATTTTCCCAGAAAATGATTTACCCAACAATCCAACTCGCACTATTTTCCCAGAAAATAGTGCATTAATTCCATATGCACCATGCATTAATTCCATATGCAACATGGCCTCCCCTATGGACCATCCGCACGTCCTGGCTTCGTAGCGGTGCTCAGTTCCGCGCTTGGCGCGTACATGGCCAAGCACCCACACTACGCAACGAGCGATGCCCAGTTCCGTGCCCAGCGCGTACGTGGCCAGACATCCTCTAGTCCCCGCCAGCAGAAGGACCACGGAGTCGGCACGAGACCATCTCGTCCGATCCCATTGTCGCCCGACGACAACCCAGGGGACGTTACTCAGTATATTCCGCTCCCGAGTAACCAGAGGAGCTCCACCGAGTTAATGCCCCATCTCGGCTTGGGGTCGTGATACACACGCACCCAAAAATAATATCACATAAAATCACAGCCTTTCAAATCACACATGAGCATGAATGCAATGCACGAAAACCCAGTTTTCTTTACAAACATGATCATGCCTGAAATAATGATATGAACATGCACCAACACTGATCCAACATCCATCCAGAACCAATCCCAACAAATCCAGTTAAAACAACTCATCAACAACCAAACCAAATAAACCAAACCAACCAAACAACTCCAATCACAAATCCATCCGACCCCCGAACTCCTCGGACTCAGTCCGGCATGCCAAAAAATAAAGTGAAATGGGTTAGTGCAAAAATACATTTAAATTATGAAAGTTCTTTGGAGAAATACTTACAGCGCTATTTATAATTTTCGAAGGATCACGAAGCTGCAAGAAGTGGAAAAACAGCTACAGAACAGTGTAAAATACACTGGCCGTGGGTCACAGATACCCACTTTTCAACGGAGACAAACGAAGACCCAAAAATGATAGGGTAGGGCCTAGGGAGGTCGGTGAAGCTAGTGGTGGTGAAGGTTGGCCATGGGTGGCGGCGCAATGGGCGGTAGAAGACCAAAATACCCAAATCGGAAAAGTGGATGGTGGAGCTTCACCGATGGCGGATCGGAGGTGGGGTTGGGTCCAATGGGTTGCTAAGAGGTCGAGGATGAAGTGGTAGGAAGATGGTGGCCGGAGGAGGCGCGACGGCGGCGCAGTGATGCATGGAACGCCGCGGCTTCAATGGGTTCGTGGTGGTTAACGGCGGCGATGGAGGAGCTGGAAATGGAGGGGGTTGATCGCCGGCGGCAGGGGGAGTGGAGGAGCCGGGCGGTGTCGACCACTGCCGGCGCATGGCGGCGGGCTGGGGGAGAGATGAATGCACGGCGAGAGAGAGAGAGAGAGTGTCGCGCGCGGGAAGGAAACCAGGGAGGAGAAAAAGAAAAGAAAGAAAAGAAAAGAAGAAAAGAAAAAGAAAAGGAAAAGAAAAATAGAGGGAAAAGAAATAAGGTCCAATCTTCATAACTTGGGACACGAAAATGATCCAACGGAAACGATTTTAAAACAGCTAGTGAAATAAAATATTTCAAACACAGTGATTAACATGAAAATAAATAATTAAACCCAATAATAAGTTAATTTAATTCGAAAATAAATTTAAACACATAACAATAATTAATTTAAAGAAAGCACTTCGAAAATAATTTTCGTAAACTAAAAATCATAAAAATTACCCAATTAAAAATCCAATAATTTTAAAATAAGAGAATAAAATTTTGAATCCATAAAAATAATTCCTTCAGTAAAAATACACTAAAATACGGGGTGTTACAACAACCCTACCACGGGGGTTAAACATGGTCTCTGATGTGATATGATGTTCTGGTATGATGGTGGTCAGCTATGCTATGCCAAAAGACTTTGAATAAGAATATTTTCTGAAACTTTTGCTCTGATATTTTGATAACATGTTCTGATTCTATATTCTGAAAGTAAAAGTATTTTGTTCTATATTCTAAACTCTGTAAATGCTCATGTTTGCACACTAGTATATATTATTTGCTTACTGAGTTGTTGATAACTTACCTCTTATCTCCAAATATTTTTTTTCAGATAATTTTGATTGTTTAACTGGAGAACAACAGTAGGAAGTTTTAGTAAGGTGTGATGATCGTAGTGGAATAAGTGTCTGAGAGTACAAGTGCTTATTTGAGAGTTGTAGTTAGTAAATTGATTTATTTTCGATTATTTTGATTTGGTGAGTTAAGGATATTTTCGAGTCTTTGAGGAGTTTTCAATTTATGTTATCGAGAATTTCTTTGTTGTCCCTATGAAGGAACATAGATATTTGGGTTGAGTAAATGAATTAATATTTTATGAAGTTTTTTGCATTTTATAGTTGTGTTATTGAAGTTGACATTAAGTATTAAGATTTAACTCTCCGGACATTCGGGATCGAGGCGTGACATTTATATAAATGGAAAGCAAATCAACCATATCAAGAAAATATGGTATGAAGAATAGAAAGTTTCTTGTGATAATGCATATAAACGCATGTAAACCTTTTTCTCTATAATATTTAATAGATAGAAGTATTTCATTACTTTTATAGATTATTTTCATGGTATGAATGTATCTATCTGCTATATGAGAAGTCTTGAGCCATTAGTAATTCTTGAGATACTTCTCATGGTAAGGAATTGTAGTTAGATAAAAATGTGAAAATCATTAATTGGATTGAAGTAGTGAATGCCATGAAAAGTATTATGAGTCAAGCCATGACCGTAACCTATGTTGTTAATTCCTTGAAAATATGTGCAGTGAAATTATTAAAGACAATGACACATATCTTAAATTGTGTTCGTAGTAAGCAGTCTCAAAGACTTATTTTGAGTTGTGGAGTAATAGGATACTAGATTCAAGACATATACATGTATGAATACTCAATCTAAAGTAAGACTTTACAATCCAAATGAAAGAAAGTTAGATCGTATAATAGTATATTATTGATTACTCAGGGAGATCCAAATGATTTAGGTTCTATTATCTCTATTCATAGTTTGAATTTTAAGGAAATTAAATGTCAAATTCCTTGTGGTTGGCAAAATCAATGGGAGTATGAAACTAGTGATGTGATTATTGTGAAGTGCATTCTTGTACTTCGAAAATGCTTATAGTTCATTTTATGAATATCTTAATGTTAACATGGAACCACAAGCAAATGATCAGCTACCTCATTAGAGAAACACCACTGAAGAATTGACCATGGAGACATCAGAACAGGTAACCTCATGTGATCTTCTTAATTTGACTTTTGGTCAGGTTACGTGGTGTATTTGAAAATTTGAATTTAACATAGAAGTAAATAAAAGTTCACATATGTTTTCACAAGTTATAGAAATAAGTGATTGTATAAAAGATCGATACATAAAAGAGGGATTGAAATCCATGAATCAATGTAAAGTCTATAATTTCATCCAAATTGTCTGAAATGTATAAAAACTCGAATATAAATGGGTGTTGGAGATAAAATCCTGATTTTAAAGGCAATATTGAATGATATAAAGTATGACTTGTAATTAAGGATTTCACTAATAAATGATCATTGATTAGAAATAGATTTCTAATAAACCAGAAAGAACCAATTAAGAATCACTATGGCATTAGTAGCTCATTACGGTATAGAGTTATATCAAATAGATATGAAAACAATTATAGAGTGAAAGTCTAAAGTCTAAAAGAAACGAATTAAATGATTACTTAGAAAAGGTAAGAGATTTTTTAAAACAATTGGTATCTGAAATTCAATAATACCAATACTGTTTTTGGATTTAAGAAAAATATTATTGTTAATATATATACCCTAAGATCAGTGGGAGGATATTTGTATTCATGGTCATGCTGTATATGACTTTTTGGCCAATATGAATTGTGGTTCGTAGTATGACATTAAAATTATGTCTCTAAATAACTTTAAAAATTAAATTTATGAACGAAACATCATTCGTAATTAAGATTGAATTTTAATACCAAGACGATGACTACTAGAATTGTCTCAGTATAGTTGCATAGAGCTTTGGAAGATTTTAAATGAAGAATTGTTGTTCAATAGATGCTTTAAAACCAAAATGTGACATGCTTAGCATTTTACAGTGTCCTTCAATTGATTAGGTTGTTAAGAAAATTATATATATGATTGTTATAATAAATCTGATGATTGCACAGACTAGTATAAGGTTAAATATTAGTTTTTCAATTTTTCATGTACCGAGTGTAGGTAGTCTAGCACATTGCAAATAGGATGGCAGAAGGGTAGTCGAAGGCCACTACAGAACATGCTTGGGTACAAGGCTACCTTTGAGGCATAGCCTTCAGAGTCCACCACTCTTTGTTTGGGATCCGGCACCTCGAACTCCACAATGTCTGGTGCAAGTAGACTTCAAAGACTCCAACTCACTCGGAGTCACCACTGACTGCTAGGAAAACCCGTCAAAGTACGAACCTTGGGAGGGTCCAAACCCCCAGGGGCTCGAGAGGAGCCAGAGGGATTGACATAGTTGGAGCTCTTAGGAGCTCCGTGAAACAGTTCTTGGGAGCCATGGGATTGTGAAAACAGAGGAGTGAAAGGCAACAAACACATGGAAGAAAGAAAGGAAGGAAAGCATAGAAACACAAAGGATTCGAAGGAGGAAAACAATGGCAAGGAATGTGAGTTGGTGCCAAATGATGAAGGTGTTGAGGTTTAAATAGGCCCTACGATGGTTGGGATCCCAGATCATGGAAGCACACACATCCCAAGAGGCTAGCAAGACGAGCATGAATCCCACAGTAAGTATTGTACGATGTGACGTAGAGAGAAAAAGCTACCTAACACCATCAATGCTGGGAGAAATGAACGGACACAATCAAGTACCAAATCCAACTATCAGAGAATGTGCCACTAAGGTCGAAAGAGGAACATGAGTCACCTGGCACCCTTAATGATGGAGAAGCCGAACGGGTACAATCAAGTACCAATAGTCTAAGATGTGCCACAAGAGATGGAAAGAGTGATAACTGCCCATTTCGAAGGCACAAAAGTTCAATGAACATAACCACGTAAAGGAGAGAACGAGAAGATAAAGGTAAAAATAAATTCCCACAGGACTAGTCCGATAAGAATTGGTGGGGTAACTATAAGAGAATTTTCTCTCCTCTCAGGCCCAGTGGATAGGCCTACAAGGGACCACAAGGGGCCCAACCCAACCCAAAGATCCATCCCTAAAGGAGTCATTGCACCCCTTTGGAATACCCAGTCTGCAAGCTAAACCAATCAGTTAAGAAACCCCCACGTGGGAAAGACGAATGACAGGGATAGATAAGACTCGTTGCCCTGACATACCCACTGACACTTGACACTGAGGACTAGTACCCGTGGGTGGGTGAGAAACACAGATAACCATTGATCCGGTATGATGGAATGCGACGCTAATCATCTATCAGTAAGGCGCCACTTCAGGAGCCATGTTACAATAATGGCGTAACTCTCCCTAACTCCCTAACATCACGTTGCATTAAAGGACTTTGACTAGACAATAGTCGAAGGGACATAAACCTCCTGATGAAAGGCAGGGGAGGACCCACTTGAAACCTCATATAAAAGCCGACCCTCAAGTATGAAGAAGCTCACTTGCACCCTAGCACAAACTACTAAGGAAATTTACTGACTCAAGTATAAGAGCTCCCTGGCCACCACCAAGCTCCTCTCCCTTGTTTTCTTGTATGTACAAGTATAAAGTCCCCAAACTCGAGTTGTTGTAACCTGGCCCAAAGACATGAAACACGGCGTTAACATCCCTAACTCTCTGAGTACGGGGCATTATAGCAATAGTGTGGAAGATGAAACTAGTTGAAGACATCGAACACTACCAAGTTTGTGGAACAATCTCTACTCTATCTAAACTTTGTCGCTAGAGGTAATTTCACTTTTGCTATGCTTTGATATTTCTTTAAGGTGATATAAAATTTATACCAATTATTAGTTTATTAAAAGGCTTCGATCACACTATGAATTTCTTTGGCTTTCGTAGTTTTTGAATCAGTAAAAAATTAGAATTGGTCGATTTTTAATACATCAAAGGTAGGAAATGCACGTGTAATGATGACATGCTAATAACAATAAAAAAGCATTGAATTAGTAAGGAAGAGCGAGCATTATGTGCGGCAAGTATATTGACATTCTATCAAAAGTCTGCAACTCGTTCAATAACAAAGTGATTGGTTCAATTCAAGAGCACATTTTATCTATCTACCATGAACCATTGTAATAGTGAGATTGTTAATAAAGCGAATGCATTGATTGTGGTAAGCGGCCTCACTTTTTGGGATTGTCTGGTTTGCAGTGAATCCTAGCTGTCTTGACAAGGCAGATCATCAATCTCACTTCTTAACATGGAAATAGCAATTGATACGGTTGGCCTATCTTTAGCCAAATTTTGTACGCACTGTAACATCCGAGTCTAGCAACAAGCGGTTTTCTAAAATTTTTATTTTTGGAATTATACGTAGAAAGTGCCCATTTAATTTTCGAGTATTATTTTCTTTTTGGATCGGATGAAAAATCTTTTTATGAACCAAGAAATTTATGGAACAATTATATATATATATATATATTTTATGAAGAGTTGAGGCCCAAAACTCATAGAGAGCCCATTTATTAATAGTTTATTTTTTCACTATGAAACATGGGCAAAATATTTGAAATGACCCAGTATTTTTTTATAAAGCCGAAGCCCGTGTTACCTTATTTTAGACTCCACGTTATACACGGTTTCACATCCGTTTTATCCCCAAGCATGCACGCCACTTTCTCTCATCTCTAGGGTTTTATTTTCGTCTTTCAATCACCTATATATAGACATCCTTCGTGCATGAAGAAAACCCAAATTAGGCTTGCCGTCTCTAGAGTTTTCTTTTTATGTTCAATCACATATATATATATACACACACACACACACACATACTTCCTGCAGGAAGAAACCTCACGCCGCTGCCCTACCACATGAAACTGTAGCCAGTAACTCCTCTTTCCAAATAGTGCACCACCCTCTAGCCTGGTCCTCACCCACTTGGAAAACACCACCCCAACCTCACGGGAAGCCCCTTTCATGGTAGCATCATTCTCACTGGAGTAGTTCCACCATGAGCAGACCTTGCTCCGCCGTACGCCACTGCCAGTGCACCACCCACATGAAACTATAGTTTCCCTTTGCTTAGCCACTGCGCAGCTCCATAAACCACTGTGCACCAAGCTGCCAACCCTTGCATGACCATCATGAGAGGCCCCTATTTTAGCACCCGAAAATAGAGCAACAACAACTCAGTGTTCATCTCGTCTGAAGCCACCACATGTCGCCACCGTACTGCTCTCTCTTCTTCTCGGTATTATCTTCTTCCTCATGCCGTGGTCAATCTCTCTCCGTTCTCCCATCACTTTCTCTTTTGCTCACCACTCTCTCATTCTCTCTCACTCCCTCTCGGTTGCTCTCTCCCTCTCATTGGTTAGCCGCCTACCCTACTGGCCTAACCACCCCAGCCGCTTTCCGCTGCTCGAAACTTCTCTTAGTAAGTCCTCCGTTACTCTCCAACCGCAATGACGCTGAGTGTTTAGTTGTTCCCATAAACTTCTATAGGTTTATTAAATAATTTGAGTTATAATTACAGTTTTACCCTTTTAGCCAAATGTTTCTTGAACAAGTGATTTTCGGTAGGACATGTTTTTCCATGGGAATGCGTAGTTTTCAATAAATATTTTAGTATTCTATATGGGTTTTGTCTCACTTTATAGTACACAATTATATCAGTTGATATTAATGTTTAAAAGAATCTAGAATTTAATGTTTTAGTTAGAGAAATTAAGTGGATATTGATGGATTTGAAAAATTATGGTATTTTAGAAATTATGGAAATTTTAGGCTTTGAGGAATTACAATATGTTGATTTCAGGTTTAAATATCGAAATACATGGCTAATTGAAAATTTATGGGAGTACGTGACTATTTTATAGGTGGCGAATGATTTTTTGTTCAGCACTACTGTGGAGAATTTCTGAAAAGCTAAGAAGTCCAGATAAGCGAGGTTCCTATGCTAGACTTTGCATAAAAATAAAATTGGTTGAGGTTGATTTTTGAAAAGTATGTTTTGTTATGAAAAGAAATTTGAACCACCTTAGTTATTTGTTTTGCAATACTCATGAGATTCTGTTTAAGAATAAAGTATTTTTCTAGCATGACTGGTGTAGACATGAGCTATTTTGACATTTTGTTTTTGAACTGTGCAAAAGAGAGCGATATGAAATTTTGTGCATAAATTATGTTTTTGTGATCTGATTCTGTTATGTTCTAAAGATGTTCTGTACTTTAAAAGCAAAGTGGTTTTTTGCGTGGTCTTTCTTGTATGCACACTCGGGGCTGAGAGAATAATAAGGGGAAGATTCACATTCTATTTTTATTCGGTTGGTCGTCGGGATTTGCACAACCCTATCATGGGGTTAAATATGGTCTCTGTTATGATATGATAAGATAAAATGTGATGTTTCAGTTTATGGTATGCCAAAGGGATTTTGATTATGAATATTTTGAAACTTTTGCTCTGATATTTTTTATAATATGTTATGACTTTGCATTCTGAAAACAAATATTTTGATTTTGCATTCTGAAAGAAAGTATTTTGTTATGCATTCTGAACTCTATAAATGTTCATATTTACACATTAGTATATGTTCTCTGCTTACTGAGTTGTTGATAACTTACCCATTATCTCTAAACATTTTTGAGATGGTTTTGAAGGTTTAGCCGGAGAACAAGAGTATAAAGTTTTAGCAAGGTATGGTCATCGTAGAGGAATAAGTACCCGAGGGTACAATTACTTATTTTAGAGTCATAGTTAGTAAATTGATTATTTTCAGATATTTTGATGTGTTGGCTTAAGGATAATTCCGAGTCTTTGGGGAGTTTCTAATTTATTTTGTTGAAATTTTATTTGTTGTTTCGGTGAAGGAACGTGGATATTTGGGTTGAGCAAATGAAATAATATTTTGTTGAGTTTTCTGGATTTTATAGTTGTGGTATTGGAATTGATATTAGATATTAAGAGCTAACTCTTCGGACCTCTGGGACCGAGGCTTTGCACGCACAACAACCCGACGTGTATGCATCTCAAGATTATCTCCTTTTCAAAGTCAGGTTTCAAAACTTTGGGACCTATTATGGCTGCCATATTGTCTGTCTTCCACATTTTCTATACCTAAAAATATGAAAATATGATTAGTTTCAATATGTATTGCATGCATCAATCACTGACTTATATACTCCAATTGTCCCTATATGAAATTAATTAGAAAAGAGAGACTTACAAATCCTAAAAGGTTCATGGTCTCCTCATCATGATCGTAAAAACTGGCGTTTTTCCTTCCGCATAATATCTCTAGCAACAATACTCCAAAGCTAAAGATATCCAATTTTTCTGAAAACCTCCCTTCCATTGCATATTCAAGAGACATGTAGCCGCTTCAACAACTCATGTACACATGATCCAAATCTGATTATCAATAATATCAACATGATTAATATCTGATTGAATTCGGAAAATCAAAAGTACTTACCACGTGCCAACAACTTTTTAGTATTTGCTTGATCTTCATTTCCCCCAAAAATCCTAGCCATTCCAAAGTCTAATATTTTTGGATTTAGCTCTTCATTCAATAATATATTACTTGCCTTTAGATCTCTATGAATAATCCTTAATCTCGAGTCCCTATGAAGATAGAGTAGACCTCGACAAATTCCTTCGATAATGTTGAAATGTTTTCTCCAATCTAGACGTTCTTGTTTAATTGGATCTAAGTAATTTAATCCAAACAAATTAGAAAATAATGTCAAGATCATGAAATACAACAACCAATGAAGATGCAAAAATTAATCGACAATAGAATGAAGTAACCAAATAGAAATGCATCTAAACTTTTATTTGGCATGTATTCCTAGACTAATAGCTTTTCTTCTCCTTCGACACATCTGCCAAGAAGTCTAACAAGATTCCGGTGTTGGAGTTTAGAAATCACATTCACCTTATTCATAAACTCTTGCATCCCTTGCCCTGATGTTCTGGCAAGTCTTTTTACTGCAATTTCTTGTCCATCTAACAGTTTTCCCTGTAAACATGCAACAACCCACACTACAACAAAAAAGACTTTTTGGGACGATTTTCTTTTGGAACGAAATGAAAATCATCGCAAAAAGTAAGATTTTGGGACAAATTTCATATTTCGTCCGAAAGAAACTACGGAAGAACAATTCCGTTTGAACGAGCTCGAACGGGATAATTAGGGATGAAATATTTTGTCCCTAATAATAAAACCGTTCGAATGTAATGTTTTAACGTTCGGACGGTTAAATTTAACTGTTTGAACATACATTATAGCGCGTTAAGTAATATTATTATAGCGGAAAATTGTTCTACCGTTCGAATGGATAATTTTAATTGTTCGAATGATTAATTAGCACTGTTCGAACGTACATATTGGCGTGTTAAGTATAAGTATTATAGCGGGAAAATGCTTTACGTTCGAACGTACAAATTAACCGTTTGAATGATAAATCAGCACCGTTCAAACTGCAATTTGGCGCATTAAGTAAGATTATTATAGCGAAAAATTGATCTACCGTTCGAAGGTACAATATTCAGCGTTCGAACGTTATTTGCATGGTTCGAACGGTGATCATATTTTTTTAAGAGAATTATATTATATATTAACTAGTAATTATAAAAAATTTATCAATTAAATAATAGCAATAATATCAATCAATAATTAGTTTAGAAAATATAAACTAATACTAATTTATAATTAAATACTGAATTTACAAAATACTAAATATTGTCCATTCTAAAAACAAAAAAGATAAATAAACAAAAGATAGAAAGTACTAAGACCCCAACTCTTTGCACACTTCCTCGAGTGCAGCTAAGCGTTCCTCTATCTATGTCAATCGAGTACTAATGGTGACCTGAGTCGTAGACATGGCATCAATCAACACTGATGTCTGTCCGCTGATCGCTGCACGCATGACCTCGACCATGTCCTCATGAGTAGCGCTGTGTACTGATGCCTCGGTCTGTCTGGATGTCCCAGCGGCCGATACTCCATGATCTCCTGACTGTGCATCTCTCTGAGAATCAACCGGGTTTGGAACATGTCCACGAAGACGCAGTCTCGAGTGTCCCGTGCTGCGTGAGAGGGTGGTGCTGTTGATTGGTCCCATCGGATCCCGTATACACTCAGCAACATCAGGCATGACACCGGAAAATAGCAGAAATTGGGTGATCAAGATCTCAAATGGCAGTATATCTGTCAAAATATACCGGGACTCGAATATATACCCCACCAAGTCGATATGAATACCACGAGCGACCCGTATCATAAATTTCGTCCGGTTAATGCCCACCACTATCATGTGCTGCCAAGGGTCAATATTGTTCGCGATAATCAAATTCAGGATCTTAAAGAAAGAAGATGGATCTGCCTGCTTGATGCTCTTCATCCCGTTACACGGGGGAGCATCTGGACCAACAACCAAATCCCTCACCTCATGATCAGCAAGGGTATCGACCTCATTTGTATAAACTGGTGCCTCCTCCTCAATTGTCTCCGCCTCAGCTGAAGGATTAGACTCTCTTGGCACCACCTTCAGATATGCATCTGGCAGCCTAGGAATACCGAGATGCTCAACGAGTCTGTACCGTGAAAATACAACTGAAACTCCTCGGATAGAGATCATGTATGCTCCTCTGTATCTGGGCTGGCACCACCAAGCTCTCTATAGAACTCAGAAACAATGTCAATATAGGAGACGGTCCCCCATGATTCCTCTCGCTCATCTAAGATAGGTCCCCAACCACGATCGTTGAAGACTAATGGCAGGAAATGACCCTCCCAGACAAGACTCTGGAAGTCAGAAAGCTTCACTTGTCGCTCTAGTGAAACAATCCTCTCCCTGCCTAGATTGATACTAGTCTCAGCAGGATTGCATCGCTTACGTCCCACCCTAGAAGAAGACATTTTAATCAACCTGAAATTTACAATTAAAGAGTTTATCAATACATTATTAACGATAAAAATATAATAAATAACTAATCACTAAATTACATGTATTACTGAATCTTTAAATTAAAATACAAATAGTTAGGATTTAATAATACTAATACTTAATTCTAAATTAATAAAATTAAGTATTTAAATTAAAATACTACTAAATCTTTAAATTAAAATACAAATAGTTAAGATTTAATAATACTTAAATACTTAATTCTAAATTAATAAAATGAAGTTTGTAAATTAAAATACCACTAAATCCTTAAATTAAAATACAAATAGTTAGGATTTAATAACAGTTAAATAGTTAATTATAAATTAATAAAATTAATAATTAAATTAAAATACTACTAAATCTTTAAATTAAAATACAAATAGTTAGGATTTAATAATACTTAAATACTTAATTCAAAATTAATAAAATTAAGTATTTAAATCAAAATACTACTAAATCTTTAAATTAAAATACAAATATTTAAGATTTAACAATACTTAAATACTTAATTCTAAATTAATAAAATGAAGTTTGTAAATTAAAATACTACTAAATCTTTAAATTTAAATACAAATAGTTAAGATTTAATAATACTTAAATACTTAATTCTAAATTAATAAAATTAAGTATTTAAATTAAAATACTACTAAATCTTTAAATTAAAATACAAATAGTTAGGACTCGGATTTGTTTAAAGAGGCACTGCCGACAGACAATACTTTACCTCGTAACTTCTATGACGCAAAAAAGTTGAAATGAGGACTCAGATTTGATTACAACGTAATACATGCATGTAAGAATGACTGCATATTATTATAGCGAGAGAATGAGCAGTTGAACGAGTGTCCCATATGCCACGAGTCATGATGGACATCGGACAAGCAAAATGTTCCACAAAAGGTCGACACCATTTTCCATTAATACCTAGATTACAACGATTATTTATGTCACGCGCAACGGTTATAGACATGACATGGCATTCATCAGACAGAGTAAAGAATGATGATGTTTTGTCACATCCTGCTGACTCCCAGGTGTGGAAGGAATTTGATCAGGAACACTCATGGTTTGCTGAAGAACTGCATAATGTAATACTTGGGTTGGCAACAGATGGATTTAATCCATTTGGAAACATGAGTACTAGTCATAGTACTTGGCCAGTTGTACTTATGCTGCATAATCTACCACCGTGGAGGTGTATGAAATATCCATATTTCATGATGAGTTTACTCATTCTAGGTCCGAGGTCATCGGGAAATGATATAGACATACACTTACAGCCATTGATTGCATAATTGAAAGATTTCTAGGAGAATGGGGTTGTCACATTTGATTCATCAATAGGCAAGTCGTTCAAGATGCATGATGTGGTGTTGTGGACAATAAATGATTTTTTCGCTTATGGAAATTTGTCAGGTTGGAGTACTAAGGGGAAAATGGCATGCCTAACTTGTAACAAACATACCAAATCTGAATGGCTTACGTATGGAAGGAAATTATGTTTCATAGATTATCGTCGATTTTTACTTGGTGACCATTGATGTTATGCATATTGAAAAAAATATCTGCGAATCCGTATTGAGAACATTGATGTCAATCGAAGGAAAAATAAAAGATACAATAAACTCAAGGAGGGATTTGAAGCGGTTGCAAATAAGACTGGAAATGCAATTGCAAGAAAATGGTTCGTCTGTCTACATGTCGATTGGGTGGTATACATTGTCAAGGAACGAAAGGGTTACATTTTGTGAGTGGCTAATGAAGATAAAATTACCGGATGGTTATGCGTCAAATCTAACAATGTGTGTGAGAACAAATGATTGGAAAATAACTGGATTAAAAAGTCATGATTGTCATGTCTTCTTACAGCGTATCTTGCCTATTGGTATCCGTGGGTACTTGACATGAGATGTGCGCTTGGCTTTGACTAAGTTGGGTGTATTTTTTAAAGACTTATGTGCTAGGACGTTGAATGTAAAAGCTTTGGATCGAATGGAATGAGAAATTGCCATAATATTGTGTAAGCTAAAAAGTATTTATCCACCGTCATTCTTCGACGTCATGGTTCACCTAGCCGTTCATTTGCCACGTGAGGCTCAACTTGCAGGACCAGTTCAATATAGATGGATGTATCCCATTGAACGATTTCTTGGAAAGTTGAAACGTACAGTGGGTAACAAGGCCCGCCCAGAAGGATTAATTGTAGAAGCATACATTGACGATGAGTGGCATACCTTCTGTTCCAAATATTTCCACGGAGTTGACACTCGGTTTGATTGGCAAGAAAGAAACTTTGACGTTGACCGAACAAGACAACGGAATGTGTTTTCCCAACAAGTACATCCAATTGGTGCAGTGCGTGGTTATGACTTGTGTGGAAGAGGGTTTGAGAAAGCTTAGTCGTACGTGCTGAACAATTGCCCTGAGATAGAGAACTACTTGAAGTAAGTTATAACTTTTTCTTAATTTAAATTCGCTCATTTACTTTAAACAAAGTCTAAGAATATAAAACATTTATGGTAATCATCAATTTCAGTGATCATATTAACTTGCTCAAGGAACTGGGAGTGAATGATATAAACCAGAAACATGAAGAGGAGTTCTCGAGATGGTTTGAAGAACGGGTAATGAAATTAAACATGAAGTTTACTCAATAACCAATGCAAAAATATTGATTTAAATCTTGATATAATATATGCTTTACTCAATATGTAGGTTGTACAAATGCATGCGTATAATCCAAATGATATATCGGATGAACTGTATGCATTGGCGTGTGGCCCATTGAGACGCGCTGCTCGATATTCTGCATGTATTTCTCAGAGAAGTAGGTATCACACAATGGATCGAGATTGTTATAGAAAAATCCAAAATAGTGGTGTCCTAGTCAAAGGAAGTCATGATGGAGAAAATATTAATTTCTATGGGGTTATTGTCGATATAATTTGAATGAAATATTTGGGAGAGCTTGCGGTGTATCTGTTTTAGTGTGATTGGTGAGATTTAAGCAATCCTCGTACTGGAGTCCATGATGATGAATATTTTTTTAGTGTTAATACATCAAAAAAATGGTATGAAGATGATCGTTTTATTTTGGCTTTTCAATCATCTCAAGTATTCTACTTAGATAACCCAAAGTTAGGAAATCAATGGCGAGTAGCACAAAAATATTCTCCAAGAAATATATATGATGTTATCCCTCAGGCAGAAGGACAAGACGAAGAAGAAGATGACCCCTCTACTCAAGAAGCATACCAAGAGAGTCAACCCGCCTTAGATTTGTTTGTGGATTTGAGCCAGTATGAGATGATTCCATTAAATAGAGAAGATATTGAGGCTGAAATTGTTGATGCGACAGTTGAGGAAAATGTTGAATCATATGAAGTATCTACAGATGATGAGAGCGAATTATCAAATGAAACTGATACAGATTATGATGGACCAATTATGTGTTTACATTATACTTGATGACAAATATTTTACTTATTGAATGCATCAGTAGTTTGAAATTATGCTACCAAAGAGGAAGGAAGTTCGTAACCCATCTCCACCTGTTCCTAGCTCTCCTTCAGATTCACCATTAGAGATTGACTCTACAGAACAAGATAAAAATCTTATACTCATAAAAGTTATTAATTAAGGTCCTATAATAGACATATAAATGAAATTGATTACAATGTTATATTTTATAGAGTCTACCGTACAATCTCGTCAAGGTCGAGGCACCACTGGAGGGGTGATGTTGGAAAAATATTGTAAGGTGAGTAAGATCAAGGTTAACATTCCTGATGAACATACCGGGGGCGAAGGACAACCAGCAGCTTGGCTTGCATCGCATGTGAATGCTCTTACACGAACTTACACACCTTTGGCAACGACTTCATGGAAGAAAGTCCCCCAAGATGTTATAGAACTTATCAAGAAGCATTGTTTGGTAATGTTTAAAACATTGATTTAGTAAAATAAATTTCTATATTTTACTTAAATTTAGAATATTATAAATGATAATGTGTTTGTGACTATTTTTTTCAAGAATGATTTCGAATTAGATTTTGGTCGGAGAGAGGAGCATAAGATTGTGGACGAGCTTTTGGGGAATGCATTCTGCAAATATAAAGCGAGGTGTCATGAGCATTATAATAAGTTTGAGAAAAAGGAAGATGCACGCCAACATCCTTTTCAGGATGTCCAACCTTCTGAGTGGGAAAAATTTTGTGACATGTTTGAGGATCCATCATATCAAGTATAATTAAATTTAATTATTTTACTTGTCCAATTTGTCATTTCGCTTCATAATATTTTCAATTTCTTTGTAGGAGCGAAGTTCTATAAACAAAACAAATAGATCAAAATTGAAGATTAATCATCATGCAGGCTTAAGATCTTTCCATCGCCTCTCTAAGAAATTGGTATTACTATTTTTTTTATTGGATATAGTTAATTATTTGGATGAATCACAATGACTTTATATCTTAACACATTTATTGTAGCAAGATTCAGATACCAATTATGATCTAACAAAATTATATGCTGCATCGCATCGCACACTAATTGTAATGGAGAGTGGACTCATCCTGATGCCCGTGAAAATTATATAAGTATTATAACCTGTTTTAATTAAATATATTAGAATATTTATGACGATAATAATTCTTTATCTTATATATGTCTAGGATAAAATGTTTGCCCTACGTGCTGAATTTGCGTCAGATCAAAATTCCTCAACAAGTGATATTGATATTTTTACACAAGTCCTAGGTCATCGTTTAGGATATTTGAGGGGTTTGGGTCGCTGTGTAAAGCCTTCTCCCTCTTCCTCTTCTTCTGGGAATGCATCTATGACTTCTATAGCGCTAGAGAATGCAGATTCCAAAATCGAAGAATTGACTGCAAGGCAGCATGAGTTAAATGTTCAATTGGCAAAACAAGCAGATATGGAGATGTGCCTCAAACAACATGAAGAACAACAAGAAGAGTTCAGAAGACAGATGCAAGTTCTAATGCAGCAGCTTATGCAACAATACAGGCCTCCAAGCAATTGATGGTTTTTTACGTACAGATTTTAGGATTATCTATTTATTTACGAACAATGCCAGTCTCACGGTTATTTATTTAGTTCGCACTTATTATAAAATTTTTGTGACTGTTAAACAGTTTCTAATGTATTTTTTCAAATATTATGAATTTCTATTTAGTTTCCTATTATTGACTTTAAATAAAATAGTTATCGTTCGAACGACCCAATAACATTCGAACGCTCATAGCGTTCATAATGTTCGAACGTAATTTATTTTCGTAGAGTTAGAATGATCACACAACATTCGAACGTGATTTATTTCCGTAGTGTTCGAACATAACTTATACGGGTCGAATCCATATACCGTTCGATTTGACCATGTAACGTTCGAATGCAAAGCTAAATTCATACCTTTCGAACGAATTTATTTTTGTTTGAACATATTTTGCAATCATTCAAACACGTTGCTACTGTTCAAACGTAAAATTGTTTCCGTTCGAACGATATTCTAAGACGAATTTCAACCGTGACAAAAAAAATTTCCATTCGAACGTCTTCGAATGGTTTCCTTCAATTTCATCCCAAAAGATATTTTTTGGGACGAAATGGTGATTTTCGTCCCAATATACCTTTTGGCACAGTGTTGTTGGAACAAGCTCGAGATGATTTTTTTCCGTCCCAAAAGAACTTTTGGGACGAAAATTTTTGTCCCAAAAGAGCTTTTCTGTTGTAGTGCCATAATTTACTGCATATTCAAATTATTAGGTGATAAGCCTCTAGAAGCAGCATAACCATTAATTACCCTATATACGGCACCAAATCGACCTTGTCCCAGCTTGTTAGATTGATCAAAACTGTTCATTGCACTTGCTAGCTCTTCAAGACTAAATATTGGTAGCTCTTGGAGTTTATCATGGTTGATGTCGCCTGCAAGATTTTCTTCGAGATGAAATGTTGGATATGTTCCTCCCATGTTGTTTTTCTTACTCTTCATTATCCTCACTGGTTTGCCGATAGTCGTACTAGTTAGTGTCTATATATAAATGATTACAGTTCTTAACTTCTTAGTGCACTTATACGGCAATGGGCAGAATGAATGAACATTTTACCTTTATGTTTAGCCCTCCACCAGCATAAGAATAAAGTACACACTGCCACAAAGAAAATTCCAATGACCACTGTGACTATGACGATTGCTTTCACTTCTTTCTTTCTATCTGCAGCAAAGAAACATCCAAACTACTTGATCATCTGATGTAGGCTACAAAAGACTACTTTTTCTCCTTCCTTTTCTGCTACTATGACTCCTCAATTTGCCCCGGCCTCATTTTGACTGCTCATACATTTAATATTTTTTTTAATTTTTGTCTTAATGGTTAAAGAAGTGACTGTTTGTGTAGTTGTCTTTTTTTTTTAAATGTTTAAACATATTTAATAAATATTTGAAATAAAATGTAAAAAACGGAATAAAGTGCAATTTGCATTAGGCAGCACAAAGAGTGGGCATCTGCAGGCAGCAGAGTAGCACCACTCAAATATATAAGCACAAAATAACCAATCAACTAGAACTGTAAATCTAAACTTCAAGAGAGAAATGAAGAAAAGTTGATACGGAACTTATGACTTGTTAACGTACCAAGTTCTGAAGAGGCCAAGCAAACATAAAGATTGATTCCACCACTACTGGAGAATTGTTGCGAGTCTATTAAGTATTCTCTGGTCCATGACAAACACCCAATGCCAGATTCATATGCATAAGCTAAACAAGAACAATTCTCCAAGCACCGATATCTACATTCATCCTCAAAAGCAGATGACCAATTTGCCAAACTTGGCGTTTTCACCATCTTCACCTTCAAAAGCCCATCTTTTTTTAAGTCTTCACTAATTGTGTTCGCTCTCATACACTGCAAAGGTGTCCTCCTCACACATCCACTTGTCGAATTGGCTCTGTTCCATTCTTCAATATTCTTCGGCTCTAAACAATTGCAAATTGGTGAATTATTCGAGTTACAAGTTCTGAATGCCCCGCACTTGCTATAAACCTCACACACAGATGTCAAAGATGATCAATGGATACTCCAATCCTTTCCATTAAAGGAATAAGTTTCCAAAATATAACACCCGGGCATAGCGCCAAGCATGTTTTTATATTTTTGGGTTAAGTATATGAAAAGCCCAGTTGAAATTTTTTTTCGAATACTATTTTTTTTATGGGCCCAAATTGGTTTTTAACTGTTATCATTTTTTTTTTCTAATGGACTTGTCATTGTAGTTAAATTTTTTGATAAGGACTCTACCCGATCACCGTATGGCCCACGCCCGTTTTTATTAAACCGGAGACCTGATCACTGTTTGTTTTTAAAAATCCCTTTACATGTCACTTTCCGTTAGTCATAAGCTTACACGACTAATGTATTTACCCACTCCATGCACACGCACGTCTCCCTCATTTCTCTAGGGTTCCTATATATTTATTCATACTTCCTACAAAACTCAGTCTCTTCGCACCGTTTGAAAATCAGCCCAATACCTCCACCCACGCACGTACGTTTGGAGCATGCTTACACTGCGGCTCAGCCTCCGTCAAACCCTCCACCAAGTTCTAGCCGCTGCTACCCTCTTCAACCACCACTCCACTGCCACAAACGAGCCAGCCCGAGACGCAACTTGGCGTCACTTTCCGTGGAGTTACTACATCAGAAAAGCCAACGCTCGTGTGCACTCATTGAAACGGAAACCACCCCGTGCGAGTTTCCCCCTGCATGACGAAAGCCACTGGCCATTGCCCAACCCCATGAGAAACTGTAAATAACCGAGAATCACGAGAAGTCATTCCTCTATTTTTTATCATCAAAATAGAGCCAATATCTCCACTGTGTAAGGCTCCTCTACGAGCTGCCCAACCACTAGGAGGGTTGCACCGTGCAGTCGTTGCCACCTCTGCCCCGGGCCGCTATCACCCTCTAGAAGTCAAGCCTCCTCAGCTGTAACAACCTGACCAAATATTATTAGAGATAAATTGTGGATAATTTCAGTGGACCTAAAATTTGGTTAATGGGCAGATTATACTAGAAGCCCAATTGAGTGTTCGAGTTTTTTTTTTTTAAATAGACTATGGGTCTAGGATTTTTTTATTTTGGTTGATATCGATTTTGTTAGGGCTTGCCACATTATAATATTTTAAGGTGGAATTTTTTATGTGCGGAGAAACTTTTGAGGAACATATTGGATTATTTTAGAGGTTGAGTTGAATGCCAAAAACTCAAACAAAAACCCTATGCCACGCGTCTCCTACTTAGGGGATTATTATAGAATTCTGTCTCCATTAAAACTCATAACCCATACCAACTACAATAAGTCTATACCCGCAGCTCCACTCCCATGCACATGCACGTCTCTCCTCTTTGTTTTCTCTAGGATTTTCCAGCATGTTTTTTTTATATACATATGAGACTTCTCTTCATGCATGGTTTAGTTGCTGTCCATTTATCACTGCATACACGGCTCCATTCGTACCGCTTCCTCCACATACACATTTGTCACTTCTAGAGTTTTTCTTTTGTTTCTCATCCCACTATGGTTTATAAATATGCAAGTATGATTATGATAAAATATGTAATGGATATGAAGACGGTACCTATGTTATGGGCATATTGCATTGCTAGGTTGTGCATGCTGGTAGTGCACCTAGTATCTCTTCCTTATGTATGGATTCCACAACCCGCGACCACGAGCGGAATCGAAATCTACTTAGATTCGCTAACCATAACTCACGGGGGTCAACAATGGGTAACGGCCTATGATAAGTGAAAGATAACTTCATGTTAATGTTAATGTTTATGTTAATTACATATGTATTTGTGAGTATGCACGTTTTCCAAGAAGCCTTATGTTTATTACGTTTACTATATGATGTATTGCTTATTGAGTATTCGACTCATTTTTGTATATTTTTATGTTTTTAAACCACACAGGTGATGACATTTATGAGGATGAGACTGCAGGACAGGACTTGACCTCGGGAGGTGAGGCAGAGGCCTAGACAAATTATGCTGTGATTAGTTTTATGGTTTAAGGTTTAAATAAATTATTTTGATAAGTACATAAGATTTTCGTATCTTTTTTAAAAAATAAGTGCTTTCGCAGACTTTATTTTGGATTTTCAGTATTTATTGAAGTTTGTTATTTATGGAAATCTTTCGTATCGGGGGCTTTGTTAAAAAGAAAAGCTTTTAAGTTTAAGTTTAGTAGTAGCACACTAGCTCCCCGAAAATTCTAGAATGTCTTTTTCGGAAGCAAGGTGTTACAGTTGGTATTAGAGCCAGGTTCGAAAGATTCTGTAGACTTTTCAAAATAAAGAGAGGAAAACATTTTCAAAGAAATTTAAAAAAAAAAAAAACAAAAGAAGTTTTGGAAAATAGAAAATGAAGGAAAGAAATGTCGAGGCCAAGGTCTCCCCAAGGAAGGTTTTGCTTTGCAGTAAGTATGTTATAAATTTTTCTTGTTAAAACATGCATGTTAGAATGGCACCCCATGGAAGATGACCACACATACCCCACTCTGAGAACAATACCGAACAAGATGATAATTCAGAAGTACTCGCTACTGCAGCAACACATTTCTTTCAAAGGATGGTCAATGGTGATATGGTGGTAGGTAGAACCCCACTTGTAGGATGCACATTAGAACAGTTCTCCCGCCAGCACCCACCTACTTTCGATGGCAGATCAAATGCCATGGATGCAAAAAGCTGGATTGAACGATTGGAGCAGATCTTCGAGGCACTTTATTGCACGGACGATTAAAAGGTGACTTATGCTGCTTTCAACTTAACATATTCGGCAAACAAGTGGTGGAAGTCAACACAAGCACTCTTGCAGATGGAACTAGGAGATGGAGTCCCTATCACAAGGGAGTGTTTTAGGAAGATATTTTTGGAGCATTTCTTTTCTCAGACTCTTCACGAGTCCAGGGCCCGTCAGTTTGCAGATCTTACCCAGGGAACAATGACAGTAGACCAATACGCTACTCAATTCATGGAATTGTCTCGTTTCGCCCGATACTTAATTCCAGATGAGGAAAAGAAAGCTTAAAAGTTAGAGCGCAGTCTAAATTGCAGGATTAGAGAGCGTGTACGTACTCTCAGGATTCGGAGTTTCACAGAGCTAGTCACCCGTGCTACCATTGCTGAAGAAGACATTCAAGAAAGTATCGACTACAATAATCAAAGGAAGCGACAGCAACAACAACAGCTCCAACCAGCATCACATAGGGATAAGAGGGCTTTTCAGGCTAACGGACAACGACCACGACAGGGCCAGTCAGGATGGCTCCCCATGTGTGAGAAGTGTAGTAAGAGGCATGCAGGGAAATGTTTGATAGGGACTGGAACATGTTTCAAGTGTGGGAAGGACATCATCTTTGAGACTATCCTGGGAAGAACATAGCTACTAATCAAGCTACAAGAGACGGGCAGAAGAATATGGCACTAGCTCGAGTTTTCTCCCTGGCACAATTGTGTGACACTGATGCGCCCGTCAATGAGAACACAGGTAACTAATATCCTCAACTAGAAATATTGATTTTTGTTGGGATATTAGGTAAGTAGGTTGTGATATTCATGATGACTATTGGAAATATTTCATGTGTTATAGGTAACATGATTTTATCTTAGAATGAATTATAGGAGTTAGGATCTAAACTTTGGAGAGTCTTAAGTCATGATTTATTTGAGGTTACTATTGCATGTGGAGAGTTTTATTATTCTATGTGGAGAGTTTTAATTACTTTTTGTGGAATTATTATTATTACGTTTGTAATCGAACCCATTATCGAGGTTAACAATTTTGGAGAACAAACGAGGTTTAAGAATAAATCTGAAAGGATTTAAAAGTCTAGAAGTAACAGGTTCGACCGATTGATCAAGGATTTAGAATAAAGACAATGAAACAACGTGGTGAATAAGTACACTGGTTTTCTTGAGGTCTAGCAAATTCCGAGGATGGAATATTTTTAAGGATGGGAGATTGTAACGACCCGACCCAATATTCTTAGGGATAAATTATGGATAATTTCAGTAGACCTAAAATTTGGTTAATGGGCAGATTATACTAGAAGCCCAATTGAGTGTTTGAGTTTTTTTTTAAAAATAGACTATTGGTCTAGGATTTTTTTTATTTTGGCATATACTTATTTTGTTAGGGCTTGCCACGTTACAATATTTTAAGGTGGAATTTTTTATGTACGGAGAAACTTTTGAGGAACATATTGGATTATTTTAGAGTTTGAGTCAAATGCCAAAAACTCAAACAAAAACCCTATGCCACACGTCTCCTACTTAGCGGATTATTATAGAATTCTGCCTCCATTAAAACTCCTAACCCATACCAACTACAATAAGACTATACCCACGGCTCCACTCCCATGCACATGCACATGCACATGCACGTCTCTCTCCTTTGTTTTCTCTAGGGTTTTCACCCATGTTTTTTTTATATACATACGAGAACTTTCTTGTTGATAGTTATCAAACTATGGTTGCTGCAACAGCCCTCCATCACCCAGACTCCTCACCATGGTAGACTTCTCTTCATGCATGGTTTAGTTGTTGTCCCACTATCACTGCATACATGGCTCCATCATACCGCCTCCTCCGCATACACGTTTATCACCTCTAGAGTTTTTCTTTTGTTTCTCATCCACCTATGTTTATAAATATGCTTTAGCTCTCGAAGAAAACTCCACTGCTGCCCAAAAGCCGTGCAACCTCCATACTTTGCCCTCGTCCAAACTATGGCCCAGTTGCACCACAGCCTCTGCCTAGCACGCCGGAAACCTCCCACCATTGCCTCCCCTGTAAACCATAAAAAATAACCTCACTTGCCGAGTTGGTCCACGTCATTTTCTCCACACATAGCAAACCTCACGATATCTCCACTGCCAGCGCACACTCAGCCCCTTTAACACAGCACAAGAAGCCCAAACGGAAGCCACCCAACATGCTGACACCCTCCATAACGCTGCCCTCCACCACCGTCGCTCAGCCAAGCCAACCACATTCGGCAAAATCCGCCAGCCCATGCCCAACCAACACACGAACAGGCTCTGTTTTCACCACCGAAAATAGGGGATTTTTCTCCCCACCGTGAGCCACAGCCCAGCCACCCCACAGCACCAACCCCCTCCACATCATCACCACACTGCTCAGAGACTGCCGCCCGACACCGCACGCCACAACAACCCTCCACCCTTGCTCGGTAAGTTCATGCCGACCCTCTCCATGCATAGTCTCTCGGAATTTTTGTTCCCCGTAAACACTCTCTCACTCTTCGTCTCTCTCTCTCTCTCTCAGAGCTCTGCTGCCGCACTCGCCACCCTCTCCTCAGCCCCCGCTTAGTCACGTGCTTCCTCTCTTGGAAAGGATATCACACGGCTTGTATTTTCCTCAAGAAAACACCTCTATTGTTGATATGAATTCCTAAGCCTTATGTCGGTTATAATTACAGAAGGGTATACTTTTAATTTAATTACATATTTGTCCCTTAGTTATACGCCAAACAGCATACGTATTGAACTTATATTTTATATTGAGCTTTAATTTTTACGTGGGCCATTATCTACGGGCTTAAGTCTTTTTGTTACAAAGATTAACAGTTTAGAATATTTTAGTGTTAGGAAGAATCTAGGTTTAGGAAATATAGACCATTTTAGTAGTTAGGTTTTAAATAAAGTCACAGGTTTAATTAGAAATTTATGAAAATTCCGTGTTTATTTTTATAGGCGATCGACTACGCGCTGAAAATAGTGGATTAGCGTTGCAAGGTAAGTAGCATGATCATACCCTTACACGTATGTATGGTAAATTGCTTGTTTTTTTTATAAAAATATTATCCATGTATGCCCTTCATTGGAAGCCCCTTTTTTACGTACCTAAATCATGATTTTATGTGAGAGTTATTTCATAAAATTATTTATGAAATACATGATTTTATATGAGAGTTATTTCATAAAACTATTTATGAAATACATGATATTATGTGAGAGTTATTTCATAAAATTATTTTTGAAAAGTCATGATTTTATGTGAGAGTTATGCATAAAATTATTTTATGTGAGAGTTGTTTAATAAAATTATTTATGAAATGCATGATTTGATGTGAGAGTTATTTCAAAAAATTAAAATTATTTATGAAATGCATGACATTATGTGAGAGTTATTTCATAAAATTATTTATGAAAAGTCATGAATTTATGTGGGGAAATATGTATCACGATATTTATGAAAGAATGCTATTTATTTGAAATCTATGATACGATATGACAAGTATGTATGTGATTTCTTTTGAAATCTATGAAATGACAAGTATGCAAGTATGATTATGATAAAATATGTAACGGCCTATGTTATGATATAAAGACGGTACCTGTGTTATGGGCATATTGCATTGCCAGGTCGTGCATGCTGGTAGTGCACCCACTATGTCTTCTTTATGTATGGATTCCACAACCCGCGGGCACGGGCGAAATCGAAATCTACTTAGATTTGCTAACCCTAACTCATGGGGGTCAACATTGGGTAACGACCTATGATAAGTGAAAGATAAGTTCATGTTCATGTTTATGTTAATTACATATGTATTTGTGAGTATGCATGTTTTTCAAGAAACATTATGTTTATTACGTTTACTGTATGATGTGTTGCTTATTGAGTATTCGACTCATTTTTGTATATTTTTATATTTTTAAACCACCCAGGTGATGACATTTATGGGGATGAGACTGCAAGACAGGACTTGACCCTGGGAGGCAAGGCAAAGGCCTAGACAAATTATGTTGTAATTAGTTTTATGGTTTAAAGTCTAAATAAATTATGTTGATAAGCACATGAGACTTTCGTATTTTTTTTTTAAAATAAGTGCTTCCGCAGACTTTATTCTGGATTTTCAGTATTTAATGAAGTTTGTTATTTATGAAAATCTGTCATATCTGGTGCTTTGTTGAAAAGAAAAAATTTTAAGTTTAAGTTTAGTAGTAGCAAACTGGCTCTCTGAAAATTCAAAAATGTCTTTTTGGGAAGTGGGGTGTTACAACTATCCAATGATGTCCAGCGCCACCGTCCGAAGCCTCTATGGACGCCACATGGCACGTAATCTCCCTCTCCGTCTCTCTGTCTCTCACTCATCCCTCTCTCAGTGCGTAGCTGCTCTGTCCTACCCGTGTCTCAGCCACCTCGCAGCTGCCCCCACCTCCACGATGAGCCTCCATTGCACGACCTGGGTCTTCCTTGCAAGCAAAGAAATAAAAAGAGGTGTGTTGCCCTTTATGTAAGCTTAGGGAAGGTTTCAAAATAGGGATATTATAATTTTACCCTTGAGTTATAAGCCAAAGCATATCTTTATATTATCTTTTTTGGATGTGAATTCACTGAGTTTTACCTTGGGTCTTAACGGTTTTTAGAAAATTTGTAATTATATTCTTTTAAATTGAATCTAGTCTTGCTTTATATAGATACAAAAATTGTATTTTTACAAAAATATTTTATATTTTAATGTATAAGTCGGAAGTGTTAATTGATATCAAGGTAATTTGGGAAGTGATTATATTTTAGGATTGTAAGAGTTGTAGATTGTTTTTTTAAGAAAAATTAGGTTTTGTAGTATTTCAGGTTTAAGCATTGATATACGTGTTTAATTGAAAATTTATGGGAGTATGTGACTATTTTATAGGTGACGATTATTTTTGTTCAGTACTGTTGAGGAAAAATGTGGCGCCCACGACCCCATGTAAGGAGACACGGGAATCGAGACACCAGGATGGTGACAACACGGTCACACATCCCAACGAAGTGCCAGTGTGTGTACATGCAACAGTGTACAAATAAAAAAACGCAGCGGATAGTCAACTAAGTACCAGAATTTATTTAAAATCAAACATCAGTAAAAATTTAAATAGCAGTTATACAGTCATCCATAAAAATATATTACAATAGTTTTCAAATAAACAAACGAGTGATCCCAGATCACTCCTCGGGCAGAGCCGTCTCCTCAGGCTTGCCCTTCACCTCCTCATCTGCATCAAAATCTGCGTTACCACAAAATGGTATCGCAGGTAAGTATGATCCAAAATAACAACGTAATATAAAATGCATTAAATGCAACTAACATGCATGCACATGAAAAATATGCATTTTACTCAACACATTATTTTCCTCGAAAATAATTATTTCAACACACGCCAAAATCTCATTTTGGCCCAAAATATCCGTAAAACATTTTTCCAGAAAATGATTTACCCAGAAATCCAACTCGCACTATTTTCCCAGAAAATAATGCATTAATTTCCATATGCACCATGGTCTCCCCTATGGACCATCCGCACGTCCTGGCTTCGAAGCGGTGCTCAGTTCAGCGCCCGACGCGTACATGGCCAAGCACCCACACTACGCAACGAGCGATGCCCAGTTCCGCGCCCAGCGCGTACGTGGCCAGACATCCTCTAGTCCCCGCCAGCAGAAGGACCACAGAGTCAGTACGAGACCATCTCGTCCGATCCCATTGCCGCCCGGCGACAACCCAGGGGACGTTACTCAGTATATTCCGCTCCCGAGTAACCAGAGGAGCTCCACCGAGTTAATGCCCCATCTCGGCTTGGGGTCGTGATACACACGCACCCAAAAATAATATCACATAAAATCACAGCCTTTCAAATCACATATGAGCATGAATGCAATGCACGAAAACCCAGTTTTCTTTACAAACATGATCATGCATGAAATAATGATATGAACATGCACCAACACTGATCCAACATCCATCCATAACCAATCCCAACAAATCCAATCAAAACAACTCATCAACATCCAAACCAAATAAACCAAACAAACCAAACATCTCCATTCACAAATCCATCCGATCCCCGAACTTCTCGGACTCAGTCCGGCATGCCAAAAAATACAGTGAAATGGGTTAGTGCAAAAATATATTTAAATTACGAAAGTTCTTTGGAAAAATACTTACAATGCTATATAATAATTTTCCGAGGATCACGGGTGTGCTCGAAGTGGAAAAATAGCTGTCGAACAGTGTAAAATACACTGTGGTCGTGCATCACAGATACCCACTTTTCAACGGTGACAAACGAAGACCCAAATTTGATAGAGTATGGCCTAGGGAGGTTGGTGAAGCTAGTGGTGGTGGTGGTTTGCTGTGGGTGGCGGCACAAGGGGTTTTTTTAGGCCAAAAATGTCCAAAACGAAAATGGAGTTGGATGTGCTTCAACGGTGACGGATCAGAGGTGGGGTTGGGTCCAATGGGTTTCTAAGAGGTCGATGATGAAGTGGTGTGAAGATGGTGGCCAATGGTGGTGCGACGGCGGCGCTGGAGTGAAAGTGACGCCGCGGCTTTGAAGGGCTACTGGTGGCTAACGGCGGCGCGAATGGAGGTGAGGTTGGTAGGGTAAGGTTGCCGGCGGCTGGGGAACCAAATGGGGTGGGCGGTGACGGTCACGACGGCGACGGGTTGGGTATGGGTGACGGACGCACGGGAGAGAGGGAGAGCGGGCTGGGTCGCACGGGAGAGAAGGCCGAAGGAGAAATAAGGGGAAAAAGAAAAGAAAGAGAAAAGAAAAGGAGAGGAAAGAAAAATAGAGGGAAAAGAAATGAGGTCCAATCCTCATAACTTGGGTCACAAAAATGATCCAACGGAAACGATTTCAAAACCTCAAGTTAAATAAAATAATTTAAACGTAATGGTAAAGTCAAATTGAAATAATTAAATCCCACAGTAATTAATTAAATATGAAAAACAGTTTAAATGCACAACAATAAATAATATTAAGAAAGCACATAAAAATTAATTTTCACCAATTAAAAAATCCTAAAAATAATCCAATTAAAATCCAATAATTTTAAAACAAGAGAATAATTTTTGAATAAAATAAAAATAATCCTTCAATAAAAATACACTAAAATACGGGGTGTTACATCCTCCCCCCTTAAAAAAAAATTTTGTCCTCGAAATTAGCAAGGTCAAACATTAAACCAAGACAGGATCAAGATTCAACCGAGAGCATACTTAGAACATACCATCAAAATCAATCAAACAAGTACGAATATTAGTCCCTCATGTCGGCTTCTCTCTCCCAAGAGAAATCTTGAGCCAACAAATCACCCCATGACACTTTCACCCTAGGTATTGTCTTAGACCTTAACTCTTGCTCTTTCCAATCCACGATCTGTGTTGGGGCAACTTCATAAGTAAGGTTAGGCCGCAGTTGAATGTGTTCGGGATCCACAAAAAGTGGCTCTTGCTGTCCAAAACTCTTCTTCAATGAGGACACATGAAACACATCATGAACATCCCAAAAATAATCTGGCAAGGCAACTCTATAAGCAACAAGCCCAACCTTCTCTACGATCTGAAACGGGCCAACATATCTTGGACTAAGCTTTCATTTCTTACCAAAGCGCTTAACGCCTTTCATAAGAGAGACTTTAAGATAAACCCAATCACCTTCTTCAAAGGATAAGTCTCTTCTTCTTGTATCTGCGTAAGTTTTCTGGCGACTTTGCGCTTCAGCCATCTTCTTCCTGATAAACTGAACTTGATCCTTCATTTCTTGAATTATCTCAGGCCCAAACAATTTGTTCTCGCCAACTTCATCCCAACATAAAGGCGATCTGCACTTCCGTCCATATAAAGCTTCATACGGGGCCATCTGAATGGAGGAATGAAAACTGTTATTATAAGAGTACTCAATAAGCGGTAAGTGATTCTCCCAACTTCCTTGGAAATCCATGACATAAGACCGCAACATATCCTCCAGAGTCTGAATAGTACGCTATGATTGGCCGTCCGTTTGTGGGTGATACGCCGAACTAAACTTCAATTTAGTGCCTAATGCTGCCTGCAAACTCTTTCAGAAATGGGACGTGAATCGCAAGTCCCGATCTGACACGATACTCTTCGGTATTCCATGCAAACGCACTATCTCCTTGACATATATCCAAGTCAACTTACCCAAAGAGTCAGTATTATTAACAGGCAAGAAATGGGCACTCTTGGTCAACTGATCCACAATCACCCAAATGGAGTTCTTCCCACTAGGAGTCCTCGGCAAACCTACCACAAAATCCATAGAAATATCATCCCACTTCCACTCCGGAATAGGGAGAGATTGGAGTCTACCAGCAGGTCTCTGATGCTCAGCCTTCACCTGTCGGCATGTGTCACATTTCTCAATAAACAAAGCGATGTCCAACTTCATTCCTTCCCACCAAAAATTCTTCTTTAAATCTCTATACATCTTCGTGCTTCCTGGATAAACCAAATAAGGAGCCGCATGAGCTTCTGCTAAAATCCGCTCTTTAAATTCAGAATCTTGGGGAATCACTCTACGATCCCGAAACCGAAGAATACCATCCTTATCCAAGCTGTAATGCAAGGGTCCTCTAGACTTCCTGACTCTTTTCCTGATAGCTAACAATGTAGGATCCCTTCTTTGAATAGTCTTCAATTCTTCAAAATCCACTACTCGGACATCCAAGACTGAAGATAACAATTCCTCTTGCTGTGAACTCTCGATAAGAAGCCTCCTCATTCCACAAAGGAGAGAGTCCAGATCTGATGACTCTGCTTCGTCCACTTGTTGAGACTTCCTACTCAAAGCATCAGCGACTAGATTCGCCTTTCCTGGATGATACTTGATCTCACATTGATAATCGCTAATTAGCTCTAACCACCGTCTCTGCCTCATATTGAGATTCTTCTGAGTAAACAGATGCTTCAAGCTCTTGTGATCAGTATAAACTTCACAGGCTTCGCCATACAGATAATGCCGCCAAATCTTAAGCGCAAAAACTATTGCCGCCAACTCCAAATCATGCGTGGGATAATTCCTTTCATGAATCTTCAGTACAACCCGTCCCTCTTGCATAAGAACGCATCCCAACCCGAATTTGGATGCATCACTAAAAATCACAAATGGCTTGTGTGGCTTCGGAAGTGCCAAAACAGGTGGCGTTGTCAATCTTCTCTTCAACTCTTGAAAACTTCTCTCACATTTGTCAGACCATACAAACTCAGTATTCTTCCTAGTCAAGGCAGTGAGAGGTCCTGATAGTCGAGAAAAACCTTCCACAAATCTTCGATAGTAACCGGCAAGTCCCAAGAAACTTCGTATCTCACGAACTGTCGAAGGGCGAGGCCATGACAAAACAGCTTCTAATTTACTAGGATCTACAGCCACCCCTTCTTGAGAAATCACATGTCCAAGAAACTTAACTTCTTCTAACCAGAATTCACACTTGCTCAACTTAGCGTACAATTGATGCTCTCTTAATTTCCCAAGTGCCAGACGAAGGTGACAAGCATGGTCTTCGAAATCTCGAGAATAAATCAGAATGTCATCAAGAAACACCACCGCAAAAGAATCCAAATAGGGTCGAAACACCCGATTCATTAAATCCATAAAAGCGGCAGGAGCATTCGCTAACCCAAAAGACATCACTTTAAATTCATAATGCCCGTACCTCGTCCTGAAAGCAGTCTTGGGCACGTCCTTATCCCTTATCCTCAGCTGATAGTACCCTGATCTCAAGTTCATCTTCGAAAAGATAGCCGCTCCCTGAAGTTGTTCAAACAAATCATCAATTCTCGGTAGAGGATACTTGTTCTTAATAGTCACCTTGTTAAGCTCCCGATAATCTATACACATTCTGAGGGTACCATCTTTCTTCTTGACAAACAACATGAGCGCTCCCCACGGTGAAGTACTAGGCTGAATAAATCCCCTGTCGACCAGTTCTTGCAATTGAGTCTGCAACTCTTTTAATTCAGCCGGTGCCATGCGATAAGGTGCTTTATGCACAGGAGCCGCTCCAGGTTCCAAATCAATAACAAATTCCATATCGCGAACAGGAGGCAACCCGGGCAAGTCATCTACAAACACATCAGGAAACTCGCCCACAACTAGAATATCTACTAACGACTTCTTCTCAGATGGCGTAGACACGACTTGGACCAAAAAAGCATCTGCTCCACAAGCTATATCTCTCCTAGCTTGAATTGCTAATATAATTGTTGGTTTTGCCTTCAACTTACTTCCCGCAAATTCCAAATAATCATCATCCGAGAGTTGAAAACCAATTACTCGGCTTCTACAATCAATATTTGCAGAATATCGATATAGCCAATCCATACCCAAAATTATATCAAATCCCAGCAACTTGAATACAATCAAATCTACATCCAGTGTCCTCCCTCCAAAATCCAAAGGACAGCCTAAAGCAACTTTAGAGCACCACACCATCTCACCATTTGGAAGTGCCACTACTAGAGATTGTGATAAAGGCTCCGTGACTAGATTACACATCCGTGCAAAAGTGGCAAACACAAAAGATCGAGACGCCCCGGAATCAAACAAAGTACATGCATAAAAATCATATAGGCGAACTCAACCTGAAGCAAACACATCCACCAGACAATTTCAAAAAAATCCAACCATAACAAACATTAAATCAAATTAAAATAATTAAATGCATACCAGTAATAACCCCAGCATCGTGGGTCTCTGGAGCTCCATAATCCACAACACCAGGAGTCACTGCATAAACCCAAGCTTGTAGCAACTGTCTCTGGTTGCCCCTTCCACCTCGTCGACCTCCTCGCGCTCCTTGCCCTCCTTGAACTTGACCAGGACACTCCCGAGCAAAGTGACCCGGCTGGCCACATCTAAAACATTGAATTCCTCTCTGGCCGCAGTCACCCTCATGGGCTCTATTGCACCTGTTACAAACTGGAGCTCGACCTCCAGCACGAACACCGGTGGTCGTCTGCGAACGGGCACTAGTCCTTTGCACGAACTTATGAGGCGACCTAGAGCTACTCCCTTCACCAACGTAACTCCGCCTCTTCTGACCCGGAGGGAAGCCTACTCCAAAACTATTTTCCCGTTCTGCAATGCTGGCTAAATCCACTAACTCTTGAAAGTCCTTAATCCGAAGGCAGGTCACTTGTCTACGTACCTCATGGCGCAGACCCTCCTGGAAGCGCTCAACCCGCAACTCCTCAGTAGCAATGAGGTGAGGAGCGAACCGTCCAAGCTCCATAAATTTTCTTTCATATTGCTCAACAGTCATGTCTCTTTGAACCAAATTATTGAACTCCCGAGCCTTTTGCCTTCTCACTGAAACAGGAAAGAACCGGTCATCAAACTCTTTCTTGAAACATTGCCAAGACACAGCAGCCAAGGAACCCAACTCCATTTCTAATAATGTCCGCTTGGTCTCCCACCAATTTGCCGCTTCACCTTGCAGCATAGAGCTTCCATATAATACCATCTGAGCCTCCGTGCATCCACAAACTTCAAATGTTCTTTCCAAATCTTGAATCCACCTCCTAGCTCGCATTGGGTCCTCCTCCCCAGTGATGGCAGGAGTCCTATGCGTTAGGAAGCGCTCATAGGGGCACCCCACTTGGACTCCTCTACTTAAATCTCCTTGCGGCGGTCAGAAATTCTGTTGAAGAAATTCTGTCATTCTATTTAATGCTCTTGCCATAGCATAATTTCCATCACCTCTAGGTAACTCATCTTCAGGCACATCAGCTTGCCTTCTTGGTCTCACCATATTCCTGTCATAGAGCATTCACCAACCCCGCTTCAATCCAGATAAATCATACTCAACCAAAAGTAAACATTAATTAAAGCGATAAATAAAATAATTCAAATAACATCAATTAACATAAAATAAAATAGCAATAAACTCATAATATAAAATAAATAACTTAACTTACACCACTTAAACAAAAATTTTATTATTTTAAAATAATAATAAAAATAATTTTCTGGTATTATCCTAAGGGACATGTGATTTTACTAAGAGCCGAACTGCTCTTATACCACCTGTGGTGCCCACGACCCCCATGTAAGGAGACACGGGAATCGAGATACCAGGATGGTGACAACGCGGTCACACATCCCAACGAAGTGCCAGTGTGTGTACATGCAACAGTGTACAAATAAAATAACGCAGTGGATAGTCAACTAAGTACCAGAATTTATTTACAATCAAACATCAGTAAAAATTTAAATGGCAGTTATACAGTCATCCATAAAAATATATTACAATAGTTTTCAAATAAATAAACGAGTGATCCCAGATCACTCCTCGAGCGGAGCAGTCTCCTCAGGCTTGCCCTCCTCCTCATCTGCATCAAAATCTGCGTTACCACAAAATGGTATCGCAGGTAAGTATGACCCAAAATAACAACGTAATATAAAATGCATTAAATGCAACTAACATGCATGCACATGAAAAATATGCATTTTACTCAACACATTATTTTCCCCGAAAATAATTATTTCAACACACGCCAAAATCCCATTTTGGCCCAAAATATCCGTAAAACATTTTCCCAGAAAATGATTTACCCAGAAATCCAACTCGCACTATTTTCCCAGAAAATAGTGCATTAATTTCCATATGCACCATGGCCTCCCCTATGGACCATCCGCACGTCCTAGCTACGTAGCGGTGCTCAGTTCCACGCCCGGCGCGTACATGGCCAAGCACCCACACTACACAACGAGCGATGCCCAGTTCCGCGCCCATCGCGTACGTGGCCAGACATCCTCTAGTCCCCGCCAGCAGAAGGACCACGGAGTCGGTACGAGACCATCTCGTCCGATCCCATTGTTGCCCGGCGACAACCCAGGAGACGTTACTCAGTATATTCTGCTCCCGAGTAACCAGAGGAGCTCCACCGAGTTAATGCCCCATCTCGGCTTGGAGTCGTGATACACACGCACCCAAAAATAATATCACATAAAATCACAGCCTTTCAAATCACACATGAGCATGAATGTAATGCACGAAAACCCAGTTTTCTTTACAAACATGATCATGCATGAAATAATGATATGAACACGCACCAACACTGATCCAACATCCATCCAGAACCAATCCCAACAAATCCAATCAAAACAAGTCATCAACAACCGAACCAAATAAACCAAACCAACCAAACATCTCCATTCACAAATCCATTCGACCCCCGAACTCCTCGGACTCAGTCCAGCATGCCAAAAAATACAGTGAAATGGGTTAGTGTAAAAATACATTTAAATTACGAAAGTTATTTGGAGAAATACTAACAATGCTATATAATAATTTTCCGAGGATCACGGGTGTGCTCGAAGTGGAAAAATAGCTGTCGAACAGTGTGAAAAACACTGTGGCCGTGCGTCACAGATACCCACTTTTCAACGGTGACAAATGAAGACCCAAATTTGATAGAGTATGGCCTAGGGAGGTCGGTGAAGCTAGTGGTGGCGGTGGTTTGCCGTGGGTGGCGGCGCAAGGGGTGTTTTTAGGCCAAAAATGTCCAAAACGAAAATGGAGTTAGATGTGCTTCATCGGTGACGGATCGGAGGTGGGGTTGGGTCCAATGGGTTGCTAAGAGGTCGAGGATGAAGTGGTGTGAAGATGGTGGCCAATGGTGGTGCAACGGCAGCGCTGGAGCGAAAGTGACGCCGCGGCTTTGAAGGGCTACTGGTGGTTAACGGCGGCGAGAATGGAGGTGAGGATGGTGTGGTAAGGTTGCCGGCAGCTGGGGAACCAATTGGGGTGGGCGGTGACGGTCACGGCGGCGGGTTGGGTATGGGCGACGGACGCACGGGAGAGAGGGAGAGCGGGCTGGGTCGCGCGGGAGAGAAGGCCGAAGGAGAAATAAGGGGAAAAAGAAAAGAAAGAGAAAAGAAAAGGAGAGGAAAGAAAAATGGAGGAAAAAGAAATGAGGTCCAATCCTCAAAACTTGGGTCACAAAAATGATCCAACGAAAACGATTTCAAAACCTCAAGTTAAATAAAATAATTTAAACGTAATGGTAAAGTCAATTTGAAATGATTAAATCCCACAGTAATTAATTAAATATGAAAAATAATTTAAATGCACAACAATAAATAATATTAAGAAAGCACATAAAAATTAATTTTCACCAATTAAAAAATCCTAAAAATAATCCAATTAAAATCCAATAATTTTAAAACAAGAGAATAATTTTTGAATAAAATAAAAATAATCCTTCAATAAAAATACACTAAAATACGGGGTGTTACAAAAAATTCTGTTAAGCTAAGAAATTCAGGTAAGCGAGGTTCCTATCCTAGACTTTACATAAAATAAAATGAGCTGAGGTTATTTTTGGAAAATATACATGTTTGGTTATGAAAAGAAATTTGAACTTCCTCAGTTATTTGTTCTACATTACTCAAGAGATTCTGTTTAAGAAGAAAGTATTTTCTGTCATGACTAGTGTAGACATGAGCTTATTTTTTACATTTTGTATTTGAACCTTGCAAAAGAGAGCGACTATGAAATTTTATGCATAAAATTATGTTTTGTAATCTGATTATGTTCCGTTCTGAAGATGTTCAGTACTCTGATATGATATGATGTGTTTTCTGAAAACCTCTGGCATAAGATTCTGTTTCTGTTCCATTCTGACGTTACCATGGGTGTAAAACTGTGGCCTCTGTTTGGGTTGGTACCAACTTTTCTATTTCTGGTGCACCCACTTTTGAAACAAAGTGATTTTCTGCATGGTTTTTCCTATGTGCACACTAGGGGCTTCGAGGATGAATAAGGGGAAGATTCACATTCTGTTTCTACTCGGTTAGCTGCTGGGGTTTGCACAACCTTACCACAGGGGTTAAACATGGTATATGTTCTGATATGATAAGATAAGATGTGATGTTTCAGTTTATACAATGCCAAAGGGATTTTGATTTTGAATATTTTCAAACTTTCGCTCTGATATATTTTAATAACATGTTTTGACTCTATTATGATTCTGCATTCTGAAAGAAAGTATTTTGTTTTGTATTATGAACTCTGTAAATGCTCATGTTTACACACTAGTATATGTTCTCTGCTTACTGAGTTGTTGATAACCCAACCCTTATCTCCAAACATTTTTCAGATGTTTTTTATGGTTCAACTGGAGAACAAGAGTAGGAAATTTTAGCAAGTTATGATGATCGTATAGGAATAAGTGCTCAAGGGTACAAGTACTTATTTGAGAGTCATAGATAGTAAATTGATTATTTTTGGATATTTTGATATGTTGAATTAAGGATATTTTCGAGTCTTTGGTGAGATTCTAATTTATTTTATTGAGAATTTCTTTGTTGTTCGGTGAAGGAACATGGATACTTGGGTTGAGTAAATAAATTAATTTTTTATTGAGTTTTCTGAATTTTATAGTTGTGATATTGGAATTGATATTAAGTATTAAGAGCTAACTCTCCAGACTTCCGGGATCGGGGCGTTACACAATAAGTTTCCTTCAGCACTCAAGACGTAATGCAATAACCACGACTTGTTTGAGAACTCAAAAATTAACAAGAATAATCCATGTTTTTCATCTATAAGATTAAATCCATCAAGATATCATAAGGCATTTTTGGTATTCCAATAAAGATCTGACCATTCCATGGCCCACTTCGCCAGTAAGGGCAACTGCCATTCCAAATGTGTATTTCTGGAAGATTAAAAACAAAATACCGAGAGAAAAGGTTCCAACACCTAGATCTGACTGGCTCTTCCATGATGTGAGCTACATATTAGTACTCATTTTCATCTTTGGTAGAAATGAATCTGAAGGATGTTGGAGACTTTCCCACATGATTGATGTGTTAGTCATGTTTTCTTGCAAGACAACGTTCCCGGAATCTAGAAGTTGGGCGCTTCAATTAGAAACTGTAACGCCCCAGTCCCGCACGGGTCAGAGAGTTACTTCCTATCACTTAAACTCACATTTCAACAATATAAATGTAGACTCCAAATTCTCAATATCATATAAAAATTTTGATTCAAACTAATTTTCTCAATATAACCAATTTTCCAAAATGCAAAGTCGTCATAACATAATAAAATTTCTTATAAAAAATCGCCAATACTCATAAAAGCTTTCTATGCTTAATCTACTATACTTAAATCATCTCACTCATTGCCTCATAATTTTGATCCTCAGCTGAACCATCTAAATATCTAAAAAAATATTGTGGAGATAAGGGGTGAGTTATCAATAACTCTGTAAGTAGAGAACTTATACTAACATGTAAATATGAGCATTTATAAAGTCCGATATGCAGAACAAAACATTTATTTTCATAATACAGGGACAACATATTTACTTTCAGAATGCATAAACAAAACTTGGTACAAAAAATCAGAACAAAATTTTTAGAAAAACAAACTTGTTCCCACAAAGAAAATCCTTTGGCAAATCCAAACAGAAACATTATATTCATATCATCTCATAGCATCATATCGGGATAAATACCATATTTAACTCCCGTGGTAGGGTTATACACCACCATTATACCCGTGGTTGGGCCATATACCATGTTTCAGCCCCATGGTAGGGTTATAAACCATCATTATTCCCATGGCTGGGCCATATACCTTATTTTACCCTCGTAGTGGAAATATAAACCACCATTATACCTGTGGCTGGACCGTATACCATGTTTCACCCTCATGGTATGGTTATAAACCACCATTATACCCGTGGTTGGGTTCTATACCATGTTCCACCCCCGTGGTAGGGTTATAAACCACCATTATACCCGTGGTTGTGCTTTCACAGAAACAAAGCAGTAGATCATAGGAACCAGATCACATTCAGATACAGAATCAAAACTTTTTGCCAAGGTTTTTAGATGATACATCATATCAAAACAAAAAACTGAATAGCTTCAGATCATTTCACATGTTCGAAATAAATAGAATCAAAACATCTTCATTTATTCATAGCAAGAACTTTTAGATTTTCATATTTGCTCTTTTTGCATAGTTCAGAAACATAATAAACAAAATTAACTTATGTCTACACTTGTCATGACAGAAAATATTTTCTCTTATATAGAATTTATGCCTATGCAAGATAAACATATAAGGTCGTTTTAAGATTTCTTTATGAAAACAAACATGCCTATTTTCAAAGTCAACGTCATTTCATTTCTTTTACGCAAAATTAGTTTATGAACCCCGCTTACCTAGGCTTCTTAGCTTTACAGAAAATTCTCGACAACAGTACTGAACAATTGTCAATCGTCACCTATAAAAATTAATGTAAATTAAATAAATCTCCAATGAACAGATAATCTCATATTACACCTGAAGTGCCTATTTTAATTCCTCAAAAAGCTAAAATTTCTCTTAATTCTAAAATACCATCACTTCCTAAATTCCTCAATATCCACATAACTATTAAACTTAGAATATTTCTAAAATTGCATAACAATGTTAATAATAAATACAATTCTGCCATACAATACATTTATGCTTCCAAGACTCATTAAAACAAAACTGATTAAAGTAGAAGGGCAAATATTTCATTTAATAAAAAAATAGACTAATTAGTTTCTCTTCAAAGAGTTCAAAATAAAAATCTTGCATTACTATGTACTTCTAAAAAAGTATATATTAATACTAATAACATATTTCAAATATTTATTTAATCTGTATTTATAACAAACCTCATGGAAAATGAGTTTAATAAATAAAAACTAAAACATGATCAATTTATAATTACTCTGTTAAAAGCATCAGTATACTGACTTAGTACTATAAGTCCATACGTCTACGATGGCTGAGCAACAATTTGCCGTCCTGGGTCTGTTGTCATTGGGCTAGGTCCGTGGTTATGCGATGCGACGCAGAGGTCCTACCGGGGGGAAACTTTGCTGTGTTTTTTGTTTCTTGCTTAGCACGGGCCAGGCCTCGGTGATGGTGGTATATGTTGTGCAAGGAGGAGCTGCGGTTTTCTTGTTTGTGTTGGGGAGGTGTTTTCGTGTGATGGAGGCTGGCAGTTATGGCTGGGTGAATGCATGCTGCGAAACTTACGTGCATGGAGGACAGTGGTTGCTGCTGTTGCAGCTTGATGGGCGTCAGCCGAATTACTGAACATGGGGAGGGAAAGAAAAATAACGTGATGTTTGGTGAAGAGAAACTAGAGATGGATTAACTGAGATTTGAAAATAAAAAGGATGGTGCACGAGGCTGAATAATATATATATATATAAAGAACATGAATTTAAGAATTTTAAAGAGAAAATGGACTCTAGAGTTGTAACCCTAATTCGTTTGAAATTGATAACTAACATTTAAAAAAAACAAAACAAAACAAAACATGGGTTAGATCTTCGTAAGTAAAATGGGCTCGTAGCTTAAACCCAAATTTACTCATTAAAGCCCAAGTGAGCTTTTCATCCTTATATATATATATATATATATATATATATATATATATATATATATATATATATATATACATATATATAAAATCAAATGCGAGTTTCGTGCTGGGCTCGGGTGTTACATCCTTCCCCCTTTAGAAAAATTTCGTCCTTGAAATTAAATTTGCTAGTACCACAAGCAAAGCCTAAATATTTGTCTGCTACAACCATTCCATGCCTACCTCAATCATCCATCATTTTGTCGAAGCTAATATTCCAAATTCTAACTCTCCATTGTTGTCGATCATATTCTCCCATATTTCCCCTAGCCATACACATTCACACACACTGCAATTTCAAGTCTAAAATATAAACCTCAATAATGCAATTAAAGACCAAAATAATAATTCCGAACTCTCCACATAATTCATGGACCTCATAGAAGTAATGAAATAAACTCTCAAACTATAATATCACCAAACCAATGCTTCCATTGTTCACTTTAACAACTTATAGTCATAAACACAATGCAACTAACTCACGTACCTCTAAAATTTGCTAAACCTACATTTAACCAGTCCATACATTTTTAACTCACCTGAGTTAAATTCAGAAATTATACCAACATGATTGGCCTCTAAAACATCAATATTACAAGTCTAGGCCTCAAGTTGCTAACCAAAACTCTTTCCAAGAAGTCAACCGGAAGTCTAAACCTTAAATCTTGTCAGAATCATTCCTACAGTCCACAGAATTACACATATCGGAATTAAAATCTCGAATTTCTTAAAAATCGTTTTCCTAAAATATGCAAAAATCTAAAATCTCAGATTTCATGGAACATATTTCATCGGTCCACAAGTGCTAATATATCATCAAAAATCGTATTCGGGTGTCTGCAAAATTCTAAGACCTTAAGGCCTCGTTTGTTTTCGCAAATGAGATAAGATGAGTTGAGATTAAAGTTAAAAGGTTGAATAAAGTATTGTTAGAATATATTTTTTAATATTATTTTTTTTAGGGATTTGAAAAAGTTTAATTGTTTATTTTATTTTGTATTGGAAGTTGAGAAAGTTGTAATGATTAGATGAGATGAGATGTTTTCTGAAAACAAACGGGGCCTAAATCTCATCAAAATCACCTTTAAAAAATATGAAGCATCTCTAAACCTCAGATTTCGAAAGAAAATTCAATCCATTAAATCTGCAGAATCTCAAACTTTAAATAGCATCACACTCCTCATTATAGTCTGTAGAATCTCACACCTTGAATTTCATCACACTCATTTACACTCTTGAACACTCTCTTTTGTTTTCAGTCGCGTTCAGATCTGAAATGTTTCATAACTGACGACGAGGTGGGATCTGGAAAACTTGCATTTTAATAAACGTTTCAAAATATAGAGTTCATATAAACATATGCAAATGGTTTTAACCACAAAACGAATATGCATAAAATATTTTGAATTTATAAAAATACCTATATATATATATAATGTACACGCAACCGCAGTAACAATATATTTCTAAAATCTAAACCTTCAATCTTATCCAAGTCAATTTGTAAAGTCCACAACATGAGACTACAAAATTTAAAATCTCAATCGTCATGAAATCAGTTCTAAAAATCTACAAAATCCAACACCTCAAATTCCATAAAACATCTTTCCTAAAGCCTGAAAATTTGAATACCTATAAGACCAACAAGATTTTTCCTTGCAGTCCGCAAAATTCTAAACATCAAAACTGAAAATTATTTCCTAAAGACCCTGATAACCCAAAACCCCATATACTATAGTCTATAGAACTTTAAACCTGTCTTTTGGTCATACTTATGTCAATTACAAAATCTAAACCTTAAATCATATCCAAGTCATGTCCTACACCCTACAAAATAAGCTTACCAGATCTAAAACCTGAAATACTATAAAAATCATTTCTTAGAATATGCAAAATCTAAATCCTCAAATTTATATACCTCAAATCTGAAATTACTTCTTAAAACCCATAGATATTTAAACCTCATATGTTTTATAGTCAGTAGAACCTCAAACCTGGCTCTGATACTAGCTATAACGCCACTGTCCCGCACGGGTCGGAGAGTTACTTTCTATCACTTAAACTCACATTTCAACAATATAAATATAGACTCCAAATTCTCAATATCATATAGAAATTTTGATTCAAACTAATATCCTCAATATAACTAATTTTCCAAATTGTCAAGTCATCATAACACAATAAAATTTCTTAATAAAAAATCGCCAATATTGATAAAAACTTTCAATGCTTAATCCACTATACTTAGATCATTTCACCCAATGCCTCATAATCTTGATCCTCATCTGAACCATCAAAATATCTAAAAAATATTGCGGAGATAGGATGTGAGTTATCAACAACTCAGTAAGTAGAGAACTTATACTAGTATGTAAACATGAGCATTTATAAAGTTCGGTATGCAGAACAAAACATTTATTTTCATAATACAGAAACAACATATTTACTTTCCGAATGCATAAACAAAACTTGGTAGGAAACATCAGAGCGAAATTTTCAAGAAACAAACTTTTTCCCAAGAAGAAAATCCTTTGGCATATCCAAACTGATACATTATTTTTATTTCATCTCATAGCATCACATCGGGACAAATACCATATTTAACACATGTGGTAGGGTTATAAATTACCATTATACACGTGGATGGGCCATATACCATGCTTCACTCCCGTGATTGGGTTATAAACCACCATTATACCCGAGGTTGGGTCGTATACCATGCTTCACTCTCGTAGTAGGGCTATAAACCACCATTATACCTGTGGTTGGGCCGTATACTATGTTTCACCGCCATGGTAGGGTTATAAACCATCATTATACCAGTGGATGAGCCTTAACATAAACAGACCAGAACATCATCGGAACCGGATCACATTTAGATACAGAATCAGAACTTCATGCGGTCGTTTTCAGATAACACATTATATCAAAACAAAATACTGAATAGCTTCAGATCATTTCACATGTATGAAATAAACAGAATCAAAACATCTTCACTTATTCATAACAAAAACTTTTAGATTTTCATATTCGCTCTTTTTGCATTGTTTAGAAACATAATGCACAAAATTAGCTCATGTCTACACTAGTCATGACAGAAAACACTTTCTCTTATATAGAATTTATGCATATGCAGAATAAACATATAACGTCGTTTTTAGATTTCTTTTCAAAAACAAACATGCTTATCTTCAAAGTCAACCTCATTTCATTTCTTTTATGCAAAACTAGTTTATGAACCCCGCTTACCTGGGCTTCTTAGTTTTACAGAAAATTCTCGACAACATTACTGAACAATTGTCAGTTGTCACCTATAAAAGTTCATGTAACTTAAATAAATCTCCAATGAATAGATAATCTCATATTACACCTGAAGTACCTATTTTAATTCCTCAAAAACCTAAAATTTCTCTTAATTCTAAAATACCATCACTTCCTAAATTCCTCAAGATCCACATAACTATTAAACTCAAAATATTTCTAAAATTGCATAATAATATTAATAATAAATACAATTATGCCATAAAATACATTTCTAGTTTAAAGACTCATTAAAACAAACCTGATTAAAGTAGGAGAGCAAATATTTCATTTAATAAAAAATAGACTACTTAGTCTCTCTTCAAAGAGTTCAAAATAAAAATATTGTACTACTATGTACTTCTAAAAAAGTATATATTAATACTAATAACATATTTCAAATATTTATTTAATCTATATTTATAACAAAACTCATAGAAAATGAGTTTAATAAATAAAATATAAAACATGATCAATTTATAATTACTCTGTTAAAAGCATCAGTATACTGACTTAGTACTATAAGTCCATACGTCTACTTGCAAGTAAAAAATGTTAATGCACGTAATATAATACTCATGATTTCAAACCCAATATACATAATCAACTAATTAAAATTTAAATTCATTAACCTAAACATCCGAAATAATCTGGAAACAAAATGGTAATAGTACATCTCATCTATTAGGTTAACTGAGACACAAAAAATTTTCCTTTCTTAAGTAAACTACCATAAAAACAGAGGACCAAGACGTGAGTGTGGCAGCAGCACTTACCCAAGGAAAACTAAGAGGGCACTGTGGGGGAAAGAGGTCGTGGCAGAGGTGGGTTGCGATGGAAGGTGGCTGTCCCGACAGCGGCGCACTGAGAGAAAGAGAGCGAGAGAGAAAGAACGGTGAGAGAGAGGGAACGAAGAGTGATGAGAGAGAGGGAGACACTAGAGAGATGAAACACGGTGAGAGGGATACCGTGCGAGATACTCACCGAGGCAGCAAGAGGCGGGGATAGGGTGGTTGGGGTGGCATCAGATCATGTAGTGGTTGGGCGTTAGCATCATTTGACTTCTCTTGTCGTGGCTAGTGATGCCCAAAGGGTTGAGTGGTGCTCTGTTTTGAGATGCAAAAATAGGGGTGGACGTGGGTTCACGGCTGGCTATGGCACTGAGGTCTGGGCAGATGTTTACGTGGGGTGGATGAAGTGGGCTGCAGAGGCAGTGATGTTGGCGTTGCAAGGCGGGCTACGTGGAGGCTACAGAGGTTGAGGCGTGGCTTAGTCTCAATTTGGTACTAGGTCTCACGGTAGTTGGCTGTTTTCATGGTATTACCGAAATGAGGGGGGGTTGGCCTACGATAAATGAGCAAAGATTTGCTGTCCTTGGTCGGTTTACCAAAATGGGGGGGGGGGGGGGGGTGGGCCTACAGAAGACAAAAGAACTAATTTCACTTTAAGAGAACATAAATTTAAGTTTTTAATAAAAAAAAATGACATTGAAATAGAATATCAAAGTAAAAACACTTACCAAAATGAACTGAAAGCTTCAATAGATGTCCAGCACGAGCATCGTCTCTCTATCTCTCAACGCTCAAGGTCTCTCTCTTTCTCACACTCTCTGTCTCTCAACTTTCAAACTTCCCAAATGTCCAGCATGTTTGTACTTTTGGACGTCTTATTTCTTCGTTTACCATTCGAATGGAATTTACTAACCGTTCAAACCTAAAAATAGGAAGGCAAGAAAATTTCCTACCTGATCAATTCAGCGTGCACCCATTTGAACTTGAAATATAGTACGTTCGAACGGATAATTGAAAGTGTAATATGGCACAAAGGGATCCTGCCACAACATATAAATGGTGCCAAGATATTATATGCATTCGATCACTGTAAATTTTCTTTTGAACAGGTACTTAAGCCGTTCAAATAGTATATAGTAGTTTACAAGACTATAAACTCATACAGTAGACCCATATAAGTATGATAATTATATTATATAAGAGTATATTATATAAGTATATTATATTTATACTAGTACATAATTATATAGTTGTATATATACTTATAATATATTGTAATATTATTATTTTTTTGATGAATATATTGTAATATTATAAGTTGTATTAAGTATTAAATATAAGTAGTATAAGTATATGTACTATATTATATAAAAAATATAATAATAACAATAACCAACACAATAATTTGATCGTTGGAATGGTATTCGTAAGTGTTCGAATGAATAAGATATTTTTGGAATGTGTTCAAGCATCATTACTAACCTTTCAAAAAAACAAAAATAAATATAAGGCATCGTGTCCAGATCCAGTGCCGTTAGAATGCACCAAACCCACAATCGTTCCCTCCGCCGCTCCAGTGCCACCTGCTGCCCAATGCCGCCGTCGAAGCCACCGTCCACCACCACTCTTCAAGTAACACCCCGCTCATTCTTTCTGCCATAAGCAAATTTGACTGCAAGCCTCGTTACTCGTGTCGAATCTCAATGGCTTGTTTTAAAGATATTATGTGATTTCTAAAGTAAGCCCAATGTTTTATAGCGCTCGAATATTTTAAATGCCCTAGAAATATTTATATGGGGTATTTCCAGTGTTATTGAACTAAGGTTAATTTTAAATAAGACAATTGTAATATTTTTCAAGAGCTCCAAAAATAATATAATTGTGATTTTAGTTATTTGAAATATTTTGATATTTAAATTATGTTGAAAACTCTGATGAGTTAAATGGTTTTATTCTTTTAAAGATATTAAATAAGACTTCAACATTTTATTAATGATGAAGGAATATTATGTTATAAACTAAAGTTTAGTTTAAATAATATTCTATCTTAATTCCTCTAAGCCCTCCATGGCCAGCCCACAACCAACCAAGCCCTCCCTCTGATTTCCCCTATTTGAGACCGACGGCCTAAACTCCTCCATGAGCCACTGTGCCTCCGACGTGTGCCACCTCAGTACCACCAAGAGACCACTACCCCAGGATCACAACCCAACCCTCCTACATATAGAACTACACCAGTAGCCATCTTCAAGGTCCCAAACGGCCACTGTACGTGGGTTAGTTGCCACGTACAACCCTTCCGACATCATCAACTGTGACCATCAGAGAGCAACGCATGAGTCAACCTGACGATGGTATCAGCCTCTATCCCTCGTTAATTATGTTAGTTGGTTGGTTAGGTTGTGGACTGTGTTGTTAGTATTGTGGAGTTTGTTGTGTTGTGTGGTGATGTGATGTGATGTGCTGTGCTGTGTATGTCAAGTGTTGGGCGTAGTTGGGAACTATACTATGTAGTGTTGTGGACTGTGCTATGAAGTATGAATTGGGAAGAGTACACGTGGCATGAACTGTGGCTAGTCGGGTTAAGAGAAGGTTGGTATCGGAGTATGGCGTTTGTTTCTATGAGCATGTGATTAACGTGTTATATTTTGGTCTTAGGTAATAAAGGGGCAAGGTACATGTGTAATCTGGTGAGACACATGTGCCGGACGGATTCACCATATGTAATGGGTAATATGTCCTAAGCATGGTTACACGGTGCTTAAGCCTCAGAGTTGGCTTAGAGTCGTGTGGCGGGTATGGATGGGAATGAGGATTAAGTGTGAGCTAAGGTGCATGAAGGTAGTGACGGGTGTATTGTCTAATTGGGATTCGTGAGACCGTCGATCGGAATCATGCGGCAGAATGTGGCCAATAAGAAGAATAAGACGAATGTCTTAATGTTTTAATCCTAAGGTGAATCATGGATTCACTTTAGTGGATGAGCACTCGAGGTAAGATCTTGAGTTTGGAAGAGGTAGTGGCCGTAAGTTGACCCCAAAGGTTTTAACATAGTAAAGGTCACGTAAGAGCATGAGATAGAAGGAGAGTGTTCCAAGTGAAGTATAGTTCTACTTCTAGTTTAGTTGCTTATGCATTAGATAAATAATGATGTCAAGGTTATGTGTATGCATGAAGGTTGTCATCTGACATGCACATGAATGGACTGCATAATATGAAAGTAGCATGGAGCCCAGGTAAGTATTACGTGCATACTTTTCTAGAGTTTTCTAAAATATATGAAATGAAAATGAAATGGTTTTCCTTTACGATGCCTTACAAAACGACACGAAAGATGTTTTACAAAAGCATGCTAAGTGTTCAAAGGTATACGTATGTACGGCCTTCCTTGGCAGCCCCCTTTTACGCAACAAAAGTATTAATTGTATGCATGTAAATGGATGAATATACGCAGTATCTATTGTATGTATTTTCTAAGAAAACAAATGTTGAGGCTTATGCCTCGAGCTTTAAGCGAGTTTTGAATGACACAAAGAAAGTGTTCTGAAAGGTCCCCACGAACTGATGTTTTATGGATGCCACGAAAGACGATATTTAAGCTCTTGCTTTTAATGAAATGTTTCCATGAATGCTTTGAAAAGATAGAGTTGAAATGAACTGAAAAAAAATGACTTAAAGGATTGAAATGAAAGGACTAATTGAAATGAACATTTAATGCATGAAAATACATAACGGCCATATAAATGAATGGAAAGGGTACCAAAGGACTGGGCAGATTGCAATACCGGATAAGTAGTACTGGTAGTGCACCTAGTGCTGCCCACTGTCGGAAAAAGAGATTCCCAACTCGTCACCATGGGTTGAGTCCGGGTCCAAAAGACTGCTAACCCCAACACACGAGGCGTAACAGTGTGTACCGGCCAATGAAAGTGATAACAAAAAATGTATAAATGTATGAATACATCACAATTTTTAAGAAATGAAGGCACTGACGGGAGAAACGTTTTATGAAAAGAAAGTCCCTTTTTAAAGAAAAACCTCATCCAGTGACATTTTCAAACGAATGCACGTATGCATGTATGCATAGTGTTTATGGAGTGATGAATGCATTAATGAAAACCTGTGTTAGTATATTTTAACTGTATGAAGTAATGTTTACGAATCATCGACTCATTTTAGTTTTTATGCATGTCCCTTCCCCTAAAGGAACTGAATAAGCAGTATACGTCAGGACAGACATGGCCCAAGGGGAAGAGCATGGAAGTCTAGGCATGAGGGTTTAATTGTGTGAGAGGCCTTTTTACTTTAAAGATTAATGTTTTCCACTGTAAACTACATTTATTCTCAAAGCACATTTTATTTTATAATAGAGTCTTGCACCCTGGGTATGGAAGTAAAAAAGTTTTAAAACGAACAGTAATTCTCGTCGTCCTTTCTAAAATCATTTTATAAAAAGTCCCACCACACTGACGGGTGTTACACTCCAACCCGCACTAGGTATGTCCTCCCCCAAGCTTTTTTACCGATTAATTTTGGGTAAAATATGTTTTAAATGGGTTTTGAAAAAAACACCATATCAATCCCGTAGTTTGCTGGAAATGGAGGACGGGATGACCATAGGGGTCATCCCGGGCTCTCATTGTTGTTGTGGTAGGAGAAAACAATGCTTTTAAACTATAGATTTATGGTTTTACAACGGCTGAGTCGACTCAGCCATGGGCGATTTCAACCAGAAATTACCGTTCGAACGTCTACTATGACGTTCAAACAGAATACGAAACAACAACTAGACGGTTCGAACGACCATCTATTGGCGTTCAAACTTATTTTTATTACCGGTCGAACGCCCATAGATGGTCATTAGAATGTGTTCTTAAGCATTCAAACGGACAATTTTTATTTTAATTTTTTGACAGATCTAATTACCTTGATCTAATTATAATTATGATATTTTATAATCATTGTCCTTAATTTTATATCATAAATTTAGCATCATTCATGTCTTTTCGGGGAAAGAAGCAGGTTACGTCACAGCAATCATCCAACGAAGAAGTTCAAGAGAGGACTACATTGTTGGAGAGGCAGGTGAAGATAGTGATTTTAGGGATCTTCTATGGGAGGGACATTCTCTAGCATCTGTCCTTCTGGATTGTGGTTAGACACTTATCATTGATCTGAAGGAAGAAGGGACGAGCAAGATAGTTTCCTACATCAGTATTGTATCTGAGTCCTATAGAGAACGTGGTTGTGCCAACCAGGAGGATGACGAATACACTTTCTCCATCCAAGGCATCATAGTACGCTTTTCAGTTGATGCAGTTGCATAGGAAGAGTATACTAAGATGCCTGATGAGATCGATGGCCTCGTTGATCATGAGATTCGTTAGTTGGTTGTGGGTCTAGATACTCCTTATGATTGGAGCAAGAGCATCAAATAGGTGGACTTATCTAGTTTTTTCAAGATCATGAACATTAAATAGCCAACAACATTGATCCTCGACTGTACAAAACTGAGGTGAGCATGGTCCAGGCACGATTTATGTTACGAGTCGCTCACAGGGTGCCTATCGACCTAGTGAGATATATATTTGCTAGGATTCGATCAGAAGCCACCTATATTACGATAGGTAGAGTTTTATTTTATTCAATGTACTGGGTTACTCCTTTTGATATATATAATACTTGTACTTATCAAAACAAATTTGCAACAGATATATTACCGTTTGGAGTCATGCTCACATGATTGCTTTTAGCAAAAGGAGTTAGGCCAAAGGAGTTTGAGCGTCTTCGGGAGTCGATTGGACTGATCAATTCGACGACCTTGTCTTGTAGCACTAGACACTTTAGATTTCGTATTCGTGCACCCACTACAGAGGCGGTCGACACTCAAGGAGGTGCACAGGGCATATCTGGTGAGACATCTATATAGGGTGCATCACACAGTGCTACTCATGAGGAGATTGCAAATATTGTGCATGCAGAGATGCGCACACAAACATCAGATATCATTGATGCAATCTGGGTCGCCCTCACAAGAACTGAGTCGCAGCTCATGTCTCAAGTGACTGATATTGAGGCACGCATTGCTGGAGTCGAGGCGGTGCAACACGATATGGCCCAGTAGTGTATATATTTTATTAGCATTAAATATGCTTTTTTGTATTGACAATCATGACTATTTGTATTTTGTATAATTAATTTAAATATTCAAATAGTCATATATTATTTCTGCCATACATTATATTTTTGGGATGCACTAAATGTAAAAAATGACACTACAAGTAATATTTATTTAACATTAAAAAAAATCACTAAAATATTTTTTCATTAATTACATAAAATTAATTTATGAATTCGTAAATATTTTATGTTCCGTTTGAACAAGGTTTAAAAAAATCCCCACCAATTTTAATTTAATTTCACACCAAATGTTTCGTTCGAATGCATAAATGTTGTGTTCGAAAGAGTTTGCAACCTTTCTGCCACAGTTTCCCACCAAAGCTTTACCGTTCGAACGAACCAATTTTATGTTCAAATAGATTTAAATTTTCTCCGCCAAAATAAATTACTTCCCTGCCAATATTACCATTTAAACCAAGTATATAGCATTCGAATGTACACTAATTCTAGGTTTGAATGTATTTTTGACCATTCGAATGGTTTTGACATTTTGAGACGACCTAATTCGTCACAAAAAATGTGGTTTAAACGTCTTTTAAACCGTTCGAACGTTTTTGCAAAGTCATCCTTTTTTTTAGACGAAATTTATTTTCATCCATAAAACTAAAATTTCGTATAGTGTGAATAAACGTGCCAAATCACGGGAATAAAATTGACATACGGGAGCCAACGCAAGCATTAATGATGCGACCGATCAGGTTAGCCGTTGTCTCTCGACTATTCTGCTAGGCTTGCATTGATGTACGGATGCTTGATCCACCCTTTTATCCCTTTCTTTCTTCCTTCTTCGCCTACCTTTTCTCGAGTTTTTTTTTTTTTTTTCTTTTTGAACAAATTTGTATCTGTATTTTAGAACTAGAAAGGAAAATTTGAAGTGGAGAAAGGTAAACTTCCTTTATGATTAATGCTATGCACAAACTTTAAATGTACAAACCTTTTGTAAAGAGATAGATTACATATAAAAAATAAATAAAAAATACATTTTTTCACAAAGAAGTCCACTTTCTTTACAGTTTAGTAAACAGTATACTATTCATTGATGAAAACTAATTTCTTATAAGAGTACTATATACTACGGTGTCGCCAAGGTGCCCCTAAGCAAAATCTATTTCTTTTTTCTTTTTTTTCATATTTTTTAACATTTTAAAAAAAATAAAAATAGTAATAATATACTAATAGTCACTTCTTTATAGTAAATAATTTTTTTTAAAAGAAAATTAAATACATAGACGGTCAAAATGAGGGAACAAAATGAGGAGACATACTAGCATTAAACTTTCTTGTAATGTTTTAGTACACTCACTTGAGTTTACTCATAATTTCTAGGCAAAAATGTAAGAGTTCTATTTAAACTCTATGTCCCATACACCGATATCCTGATGGGTTTAGAAGCTCAATACTTATCACTTAATTGATGATTCACAATGGGACAAAATTAACTTCAATGAGATAAAATTAACTCTATATCTAATCACAGTGAGATACAAAGTCTCTAGATTTCTTGATGGTCAGAAGTCTATAAATAGTAGTGAGGGGTTAAGGGTTCTCACCTATAACATCATTGTGTCTCTAGCCACGGAAGACGCTCAGAGGTAAAGTTGTTAGGGTGATCATTCTCTCATAGTCAGGTCAAATTCTTTATCGAACTATGGTGGAAAAATGTACGTCTTTTAATTGTTATTATTTTAATATTGTGGATCATAGAAAATTAAAGATCTAATTATTAATGTTCTTGTTAAAATATTTAACATGTGGTATTAGAGTTTTAGATTATAGATTTTTTATGGTCTCGAAAAAATATAGATTTTATAATATCGAATATTAATTTAACATCATAATACTGTGTACTTCTCCCATTTTATGTTGATATATTTCTATAAAAGAAAAACTCACATGATTGTTCACAATTCCACGAAATATTGATGCATCTGCTTCAATCATTGCTTTGATTTTATTTTTATCCTCTCCCTCATTTTTTGCACTGTGTTGGTAGTTGAAGAGCTACTCTATGTGTTGAAAGTATACGGTGTAAGGTGACCAAAGTCCCTTATCAGTGACTTGGGACATATGGCAGCTTTAAAAGGCAGCGTAAAGGGGCTGAGAAGCCTCGATCGGCTGATAAGAATTTTTTGTACCTTTCCATTGATACAAAAGAAAAATCAAAGAGATGGAGCCATTGATTGGGGACTGGAAGGAGTGGTGCAAGGTAGTCGAAGTGCCATGTTGGCACCCCGGGATGGGAAACTGCTGCCACTATCGTATAGATTCTTGGTTTGGTGGCTCGATTCATCTCTGAGATGGGTTTAATTTTTTAAAATAGTAATATGTAGTACAATGTTTGTTGCAGAGAGGAGATTGTTAACCTCCTCATCGGTGCCTCTGTAATGGCGGGAGAGGGCTTTAAAGCCCACTGGTCGCAGCGGTATTCTAGTAAAACAAGATAAAAAAAGGCTGTGAGTTTGATGTCAGCGGCAGGAAGAGGCTGGGCACACCATGACGTCTTCTCCTCATTGGCAATGCCTGCAGCTGAGGTAGCCCAGAGTTGGAAGAACTCTGGTGCATCAGCTACTGAAGAAAGAAGAAAGAGCCTAGAAATTTTTCTTTCAAAACAAAAGGGTTGGGTTGTAGGGTTGGGAGTGGGCTCTAGCCCAATTCGAGATAAAGAAAAGAAAATCCAATGGACCAGTATAAATGGGCCACTATTGTGGCGTAGCCCAATAAAAGAAAGAAAAAAAATTAAATTTTCTTTTCTTTTATGTGCGTGTTATTATTGTTAAATATATTAAATTTTATTTTTCTTTTATGTGCTGGTTTTTATGCCATATATAATTTTTTTATCCAATATGGGGCACAATGATTTACACCAAAATTAAAGAAAATATTGGTTTTCTAAAGGTACAATATTTTCTTAAATTTTGGTGAAAAATGATTAAACTCCATAGTAAGGCTGATATGGTGGAGTGAACAATTTTGTATGTACTCTTATAGGACGATTTTGATGATACTATTAGTTCATCCATTATCGTAAAGTTGGAGTGAACAATTTATGTGTCAAGACTTACTCCCAAATGAGGATTTTGATGATACTACTAGTTCATTCATTAAAGTAAAGTTAGAGTGAACAATTTGTGTGTCAAGATCTACTCCCAAAAGAAGATTTTGATGATGATTTTGATGACACTACTAGTTCATCCATCAAAAGTTCACCATTCAAAATAAAGCTAGAGTGAACAATTTGTGTGTCAAGATCTACTCCCAACTGAGGATTTTGATGACACTACTAGTCCATTCATTAAAGTAAAGTTGCAGTGAACAATTTGTGTGCCAAGATCTACTCCCAAATGAGGATTTTGATGAGACTACTAGTTTATCCATCAAAGTAAAGTTAGGGTGAACAATTTGTATACCAGAATTTACTCCTACAAGAGAATTATGGTGATACAACTAGTTCATCCACATAATTTAAGGTTCGATTCAACACTTTGTACGTCAGACTTTACTCACAAAGGAGAATTCTGATGATACAATTAATTCATCCACATAATTTAAAATTGAGTGAACATTTTGTGTGTTGGGGTTCACTCCCAAAGGAGGGATCTCGATGACACAATTAGTTCATCCATAATGGCTTAAATTTTGTTATTGCTTGTGAGTGTCAAACTCAAAGGATTAATCTGATTGAAATATTTTTCTTGCAGTAAGTATACGAATATCTTTACAAGGTTTCCTGTACATAATAGATTTTAGTTTAGAGAAACATGAACATGCCAACTTTACACTAAGAGTTTTAGATCTTGGTTTATCTATTCTAAATCTAACATCAATTACTATTGATAATAGTGATAAGGGTCAGAAAATTACAATATTTAAGAAGATTGAATTAATTACTACATATCAAACTATAAGAATTTCTTAGTTTTGTACATAATAGTTTATTTCAGAGGCATTATTATTTCATTAAAGTAATGAGATATGAACAAGTTGGTAGCATGGTTGTTAGTTAGATACAAATTTATTTTCCTAATTTGTATGAAAAATCATTTGTATCTTTTGGAAAAAAGAAGGAAATGATGGTAATAAAAATATAAGAATTGTGTCAATTGAAGTTTGAAAGAAACAAAGACAAAAAAATTTAAGTGCCCTAGGCATAAGATATTTTTCAAAGGGAAGGGTAAATTTTTTTTGTATAAATTTCGAATCAGATCTTGGACATGTTTCTACATTCTTTTTAGATTAATCTTGAGAGCAAATGTGCATACTTATTTTTTCTGTATAAGTTTCAAATCAAACTCTATAAATATTGACACTTATTTTAGTTGCTGAACTCAAGAACAAATGTTCAGATTTCTAAATTATTTCAAAATGCCATTTATGTTTGTTCCATTTTTCTTCCAATAAGATTTTTATTTTTCATGCCTTCATAATAGTGATTTTGTTAAAAAAATTTCCTTTTCACTCATGAGGCATGTATTGGAGCAAAATGAAAAATGATTTATGAAATTGTTTTACAATTTATGGCATTGAATTTGAAACATAATTTGTGATATAAAAATTCAGAGAATATCTCCACAAAAAGTTATAGAGATCAATAAATAAAATATTTTTCACATTTAGATTTTCTAATATTAGGATGTGTGTATGTTAATTTATATAAAAGGAAAGAAAATCAACCATATCAAGAAAATATGGTATGAAGAATAGAAAGTTTCTTGTGATAATGCATATAAACGCATGTAAACCTTTTTCTCTATAATATTTAATAGATAGAAGTATTTCATTACTTTTATAGATTATTTTCATGGTATGAATGTATTTATTTGCTACATGAGAAGTCGTAAATCATTAGTAATTCTTGAGATACTTCTCATGAGGAGGAATTGTAGTTAGATAAAAATGAAAAATCATTTAATTGGATTGAAGTAGTGAGTGTCATGAAAAGTATTATGAGTCAAGCTATAACCGTGACCTATTTTGTTAATTTCTTGAAAATATGTGCAGTAAAATTATTAAAGACAATCACACATCTCTTAAATTGTGTTCCTAGTAAGCAGTCTCAAAGAATTATTATGAGTTGTGGAGTGATAGGATACTTGATTTAAGGCATATACATGTATGAATACTCAATCTAAAGTAAGACTTTACAATCCAAATGAAAAAAAGTTAGATTGTATAATAGTGAATGGGTATATTATTGATTAGTCAAGGAGATCCAAATGATTTAGGTTGTATTCTCTCTATTCATAGTTTGAATTTTGAGGAAATTAAAATATCAAATTCCTTATGATTGGCAAAATCAATGGAGTATAGAAACTAGTGGTGCGATTGTTGTGAAGTGCATTCTTCTACTTCAGAAATGCTTATAGTTCATTTTATGATTATCTTAATGATAACATGGAACAACAAGCAAATGATCATCTACCGGATCAGAGAAATACCGCTGAAGAATTGACCATGGAGACATCAAACCAGGTAACCTCATACGATCTTCTTGATTTGATTTTTGGTTAGGTGTTTTTTTTTTTAAATAGTCGGTAACCACTCTAGATGAGGTCCCGGCCCAAGTTTATTGAAAAAACTCCTCGTTTATGGCGAAAAAATACTGTGGCAATATAACAAACCTAAAGGCAACGTAACCGACAACTACCACCCAAATAAGCAAAAGCTAGGCAAAACTCGCCTAACACAGCATGTCTCAACTAGCTATTAGGACAAAACAAAACACTTTAAAACAAGCCTAAGCTCAAAATCAAAAAACAAGCTCGAGTACACCTAGTACGAAAGGAGGGGAGACCCCACCTATCCAAGCAAAGAATCTGTGACGCCCCAACTCCCACGTACAAAAACAAGGGAATCGTTACATCAGGATGATGACAACACGGGTCACGCATCCCAACGAAATGTGCTCAAGTGTGTGCAACATGCAAAAGTGCACAATAAAAATCGCAACGGATAATATAAATAAGTCATCTAAGTACCAGAAATTTAAAAATAAATATTCAAAACAAATTACCTTTAAAGAGTTATACAGTCATCCCAAATATATTACAAAGGCAATACATAAATTGATAAAAAATGAAACTCAATAAACAGGAGCAATCCCAGATCACTCCACCAACGGAGCCAAGCTAAGGCTCATCATACTCATCTGTATCAAAATCTGCGATACCATAAAATGGTACCACAGGTAAGTATAAACCAAACAACTCTCGGGATAAAAACATATTAATGCAACCAACATGCATTCATACGACAAAATCCACTTAGCCATAAAATACCCTTTTTCCCCAAAAATGATTATTTCCAACACACGCCAAAATCCCATCTTGGCCCAAAAACATAGTCTGTCATTTTCCCAAAAAATTATTCACACTAAACAAACCATTTATAGGACATTGTAGGCGGGAATCGCAGGCAAGACTCTACCACCGTCCCTGCTTACCACCATCCCTACCGCGTGCACCGTAGGCGGGAATCACAGGCGGGACACAACCACCATCCCTACCGCATGCACCGTAGGCGGGAATCACAGGCTAGACTCTACCACCATCCCTACAGTTCCTTTCCACACAATGAATACTTATCACACAAAATGAATACTTATCACACACCATGAATACTTATCAGAGCACTGTAGGCGGGAATCACAGGCGAGACTATACCACCATCCCTGCTTACCACCATCCCTTCCGCGTGCACCATAGGTGGGAATCATAGGCGGGACACAACCACCGTCCCTGCTTACCACCATTCCTACCGCGTGCACCGTAGGCGGGAATGACAGGCGGGACTCTACCACCATCCCTGCTTACCACCGTCCCTACAGTCTCTTTTCCTTTTCCCCAAACCAGTCAATCTAGTCATTTCAAACACACTGAAATCATTTCACATCAAAATCCAATTTTCAGATAAACACATGAACATGTATGCAATCATGTGAAAACCCAGTTTTTATTTACAAACATGCACATGCGTGCAAATATGCCATATACATGAACCAACACCACAACAACCAACAATGCAAACCAATCACACAATAACTCCGTCCATAATCCATCCGACCCCCAAACTCCTCAGACTCAGTTCGGCATGTCCAACCAGATCACAATAATATGTGTTAGTGCAAAAATACATTTAAATCACGATATTTCTTTGGAAAAATACTTACAGTGCTATATAATAATTTTCAAAAGATCACGAAGCTGCAAGAAATGGCGAATCAGCAACGTAACAGTGTAAAATACACTGTGGCCGTGGGTCTCAAAAACTCACTTTTTAACGGAGACAAACTAAGACCTGAAATTGATAGGATAGGGCCTAGAGAGGTCGGTGAAGCCAATGGTGGTGGTGGTTTGCCGTGGGTGGCGGCGCAAATGGTGGTTTTAGGCCAAAAATACCCAAATCGGAAATGGGGTTGGATGTGCTTCACCGGTGACGGATCGGAGCTGGGGTTGGGTCCATTGGGTTGCTAGGAGGTCAAGGATGAAATGGGGAAGAGATGGTGGCCGGTGGTGGCGCGACGGCGGCGCTGGAGCTCAAGATGCGCCGCGGCTTGGAGGGGCTCGTGGGGGCAAACAAAGGCGTGATAGGAGCTGAGAATGGAGGGAGGTGGTCGCCGGCCAGTGGGGAAGCGAACGGCAGGGGCGGTGTCGCGCACGGCGGCACGACGGCAGTGGGTTAGGTGGAAAGAGAGAAGCGCACGGGACAGAGGGAGGGGAGTGCATCGCGCGAGGAAGGAGAAAAGCAGAGGGAGAAAAAGAAAAGGGGAAGAAAGAAAAGAAAGGGAAAAAAAAAAGAAAAAAAAAAGTAAGGGGAAAAGAAATGAGGTACAATCCTCACATCTTGGGTCACAAAAATGATCCAACGGAAACGATTTTAAAACAGTAAATCAATTAAAATAATTTAAACGTAATGATACAGTGAAAATAAAATAATTAAATCCCACAATCAATTAATTTAAAAGAAGAACAATTTAAATGTACAACAATAAATAAATATTAAGAAAACATAACAATTTAATTTTCGCAATTTAAAGATCATGAAATAACCCATTTAAAATATCCGATAATTATAAAATAAGGTAATAAATTTTTGAATTATTAAAAATAATCCTTCAGTGAAAATACACTAAAATACGGGGTGTTACAGAATCCCCTTAGGAGGACGAGGTACCGAAGACCGCTCTTCATAAATCACGTTCTTGCCCATTTCACCCTTTCTAGCAAGAAAATCAGCTGCACTATTCCCTTCCCTATTTTGATGAAGCGCCATGAAATTCACCCCTTCTAGAGCCGCCAATAACTCCTCCCTAAAGTCCCAAAGGTACCATAAAGTGCATGCACCTTTCCGAATCCAATCCACTACAATGCGTGAGTCACTTTCAATAATCACATTCAAATATCGAAGTTGTTTACACAAATGAATTCCTTCCAAGATTTCTTTTAGTTATGCGCTATTATTTGTGCCATGTCCAAAAAGACAAGAAAAAGCTGCGATCACCACCGAAACCAGCCTCCACCTCGCAGCCATTCTCTCCCTCGCATGCACGCAACCCACGGATGGCTTCACCGTGCACAGCTCCTAGCGCCGCTGTACGCGGCTACCCAGGCCACCAAGCACCACCACGAGCACCCTCTAGCTTCCCCCTTCCTCCTCTCCTTGACGCGAAGCAAGTAGCCCCTTCCTCAGCCACACGGAGCTCCTCCAACGTATGGGTTCTCCATACCCACAGCTGAGCTCCGCCTCCCAAGGCCACCACACCACCACCAGAGGCTTCTCCTCCCACCTATGACCTCCCCTAGCCACCCCACGTCTAGCCGAGCGACCTAGCTCCACCACTCTCTCACGGCTCCTCTCCACCTCACGGCTTATATCCACCGCCGTAGACCGTCGTGCAGCCTCCACCACGCCACCACAGCTCCACCAGCAACCCCCTGAGCCCCTCCATGGCCAACCATGACTAGCCAAGCTCTCCCTTCGATTTCCCATATTGAAACCCACGACCCGACCCTCCTACGCTTAGACCCGCACCTCTAGCAGCCTCTACTGACCAAAACAGCCATTGAACGTGGTTGACAACCACTATAAATGGGTTAACCTCCATGTACAACCCTTCCAACGTCATCAACCATGACAGTCAGCGGATAGCGCATGGGCCAATCCCATCGATGGTATAACCTTATATTCCTCGTTATTTATGTTAGTTGGTTGATTAGGTTGTGGACTGTGCTATTAGTAATTTTGATGTGCCGTGTAGTGAAGTGTTGGGTGTATCTGTATAGTCTGCTGAGTAGTGTTGTGGACTGTGCTATGAAGTGTGGTTGTGAAGTATTTGTTGTAGTGATGATGTGGCATTGTGTGGATTGGGAAGAGTACACGTGGAGTGTAATCTGTGTGGCATAGAGTAATGTGAAGGGAGTACACGTGGAGTGATGCACCATATGGTGTGTATACCGTAGTGGAGATGCAGCATAGTGTGTGTGAAGGGAGTACATGCGGAGTGTACTCCATCTGGTGGAGCGATGCACCATATGGGGTGTATGCCGTAGTGGTGAAGTGGCGTAGCATCTGTGAAGGGAGTACACGTGGGGTGTACTCCATGACATGCAACGATACACCGTGTGGCGTCGCAGAGATAAGGATGGTTGTGTAGTTAATGGGCGTAGAGTGTAATGAGTAGTGTCAGAAACTATTGAATAGTGTCCCGAGGTAGTTAAGACGTGGTCTGTAGTCTGAGGTGACAGGTGTCACCATATTTGACTTATGGTTGGGACTGTGTGTTAAGTGACACAACAAGTGTAAGAGTGCGCAGCTGAAGCATGATGAGGCCATGTCACGGAGTGACATGATTAAACAAGAAGTCGTGCTTGTGATGTGTGATAAGTTAGTGTAAGAATGGCATAACAGGATCATGACGAGATGTGACGATGTGACAGGAGTACATAAGGGACCATACTCACGATGAGTTAGGAGTTGGCGTAGAAATGATGTAGCAGGATGTCAGGTGATGTGACAAAGTCACGGTGTAGCTTGGGAGTAGTCTCGAGCTATATAACGTGACGTAAGGCGTAGTTGTGAATGGAGTCTTGTCATGTTAAGTATTGGGATGAACTGTCAAAAGGGACGGGTAGCATAAAGAGTCATTCTAGCCGAGTTAATTAAGAGAAGGTTGGTATAGGAGTGTGGCGCTTGTCCATACGAGCTTGTGACCAACGAATTATAGGTTGGTCTTAGGTGATAAAGGGGTAAGGTACATGTGTAATCTAGTAAAACACATGTGCTAGACGGATTCCCCATATGTAATGGATAATCTGTCCAAAGCATGGTTACACGGTGCTTAAAACTCAGAGTTGGCTTAGAGTCGTGTGGCGTGTATGGATAGGAATGAGGATTTAGTGTGAGCTAAGATGCATGAAGGTAGTAACGAGTGTATTGTCTAGGATTGGGATCCATGACTCCGTCGGTCAGAATCATGCGTCGGAATGTGGTCAATAGGAAGAGTAAGACGAAGGTCTTAGTGTCTTAATCCTAAGGTGAATCATGGATTCACTTTAGTGGATGAACACTCGAGGTAAGACCTTGAGTTTGGAAGAGGTAGTGACCCTAAGTGGATCCTGAAGGTTTTAGCATAGTAAAGGGCACGTAAGAGCACAGGATAGAAGAAGAATGTTCCAAGTGAATTGTAGTTTATGTCTTCTAAATTTAGTTGTTGATGCACTAGGTAAAGAATGATGCGGTTTCTATCTGACACGCACATGAATGGACTGCATGAAATGAGTATAGCATGGAGTCCAAGTAAGTATTATGTTCATACTTTTCTAGAGTTTTCTAAAAGATATGAAATGAAAATGAAATGTTTTTCCTTTACGATGCTTTACAAAATAACACGTAAGATGTTTTACGAAAGCATGCTAAGTGTTCAAGGTATACGTATGTACAACCCCTTCTTGGTAGCCATTTTTACGCAACCAAAGTATTAATTGTACGCATGTGAATGGATGACTATGCGCAGTATCTATTGTATGTATTTTCTAAGAAAAGAAAAAAAAATATTGAGGCTTATGTCTGATGCTTTAACTGATGATTTAAACGACACAAAGAAAGTATATTATTTTAAAAGGTCCCCATGAACTGATGTTTTAAATGATGCGATGAAAGGTGATGTTTAAGCCCATACTTTCAAATGATGTTTCTCTATGAACGAACTGCTAAATGAAAAGAGGATTGAACTGAAAGAAAGGACTGAAATGAAATGCATGAAAATATGTAACGGCCACATGAATGAATGAAAAGGGTACCAATGGACTGGGCAGATTGCAATGTCGGGTAAGAGGTACTGGTAGTGCACCTAGTGCTACCCCCTGATGGAAAAGGGAGTCCCAACCCGTGGCCATGGGCGGAGCCTGCGTTCAACAGACCGCTAACCCCAATACACATGGCGTAACAATGTGTACCGACAAATGAAAGTGATAAGAAAGAATGTATGTATGCATCGAACTCTTGAAGAAATGAAGGCACTGATGGGAGAGGGGTTTTACGAAAAGAAAACACTTTTTAAAGACAAAAATTCCGTCCAATGACGTTTTCAAATGAATGCACGTATAGTATGTATGAAACAATGAATGCATGAATTAAAACCTATTATATTTTAATGGTATGAAGTAATGCCTACTTAGTATTTGACTCATTTTAGTTTTTATGTGTGCCCCTCCCCCCAGGAACTGAATGAGTAGTATGCATCAGGATGGACATGGCCCATGGGGAAGAGCACGAAAGTCTAGGCATGAGAGTTAAATTGTATGAGTGGCATTTTTTTATCTTAAGATTAATATTTTTCACTGTAAACTTCTTTTATTCTCAAAGCACATTTTATTTTTATAACGTAAAGTCTTGCACCCTGGGTATGGAAGTAAAAAGTTTTAAATCGAATGTTAAATTCCCGTCATCTTTTCTAAAATCGTTTTATAAAAGGTCCAACCACAAGGACAGGCGTTACATAACCAACTCGATATCATCTGTGCTGTAATCGAAATCGCCTCAAAGGCATTTGAGTCCTTCCAAAAAACCCACAGTTTCCCCCCAGACATTCATTCGAAAGGGAATGACAGTAGCCAAAGAAATTTTCCAATAGTGCCATACTCTCCACAGCAATGAACGGCTCTGAAATAGCACACAAATCCACTTGAAACTTCTTCATTAATTTTTTCAGTCTAGCTCTCGACCTGCCCAACCCTCTAAGATTCTAGAAAAAAAATTGTGTCAATCATAAATCCAATTTTAGAGAACGTGTGTGCACCCTCTGAGACTTCTGCAGTGTCGTTCCCTCTATCACCTTCTTAGATACCAACCAGTGTTCTATATCAGACTCTTTTTCTTTTCCCCTAAACAAAGAGACCTCACTGTCATACCGCTTAGATGAATAACCCAACGCCACTTTCCCCTGGTGTAATACCCTGCTCCTTCCTTCTTACGTACGTTTCTCTTTTCTGACGTACGTTCCGTGTCTATGACGTAAGCAAATCCCGAGGGCAGAGATTATGTGATCTGTCTGCCCTTTCCATCTAACCACTGCGAGCCTCGTCATGCGTGCCAAACCACGATAGCGTGTTTCAAAAGATATTATGTGACTTCTAAGGCACGCCCAGTGTTTTAAATGTACTGGAAATATTTATGAGTATTTCAAGTGTTATTGAACTAAGTTTGATTTTAAATACGACAATTATAATATTCTTGAAGAGCTCCAAAAATAATATAATTGTCAAAAATCATTTTAATAATATTATTAAAATGATTTCAACTATTTAAAATATAATGGGAATTAAATTATGTTGAAAGCTTTAATTAATTAAATGGTTTCATCCTTTTGAATATATTAAATAAGACTTAATCATTTAGTAATGATGAAGAATATTATTTTATAGACTAAAGTTAGTTTAAATAATATTCTACCTTAATTCCTCTAAGTGCTTTTAATTAAGTTAACGTTTACGCATTCTCAAATCAGTGTTTTAATATCTCAACGTTAGATCGTTTTGAGGATCCCCAAACGAAGAGACTGGATTAAATACCCAGATCCCCTCTCTCTTTCCCTCACTTTTCCCCAGCCCTCTCTCTCCTCCCTCTCATTCGGCATACGTAGTACGCAGCGCCCCTCTCTCTCACCGAAGCCTCCACTGCTCAGCCCGGCACTGCCGTGCATCGCCAGACCTCACCGCCAGCACCACCTCACTTCGGCGAGCTCAACCAACCTAGCCCCTCTCTCTCACGCTCTCCCTTTCTCCCTTTCGGAAGTGCAAAGCCCGAACAGGCTTGATGGCCACTGCGCTGCCGTGCGCCGTCCTCTGGCGCCACCACCTCCACGGCAGCTTCCTCTGCCACCAGTCATCACCTTCTAGCGAACTCAACCCCTCCCATGCAGCCAACTTCCCTGTGGCAAGCACGCACAAGAGACCCACGCATGGCTTCACCGTGCGCGACCTCTAGCGCTGCCGTGCGCAGCACCCACGGCCACCAAGTGCCTCGCATGGCCACCATAGCTCCACCCCGAACTCCTCCAAGTCAGCCAAGCTCTCCACCTCTCTCAAGCCTCTCACTCATGCACAGACTCTCCCCACTCCAATGCACGGGTGTCACACTCTCCACCGTTGTGCACCGCCACCCACGGCGTGTAACTGCCACCTTTAGCCTCCTTAGGCCACCACCGAGCCAACCCAACCACTCATGGCCCCGATCTACAATACATGCACGCACACTCTCTCTCACTCTCCCACGGCTTCTCATCCACTTCACGGCCATGAACCGCCGCCATGAGCCATCAGGGCACCACCTCGACGCCACCACGAGTTCCACCTCATCTCCCAAGGTCCCAAACCACCACTTTATGTGGTGGGTAACCACTGCACGTGATGGACAGTCACTACGTATGACTCACCGCCACTGTACATGGCTAGATCAGCCATGTTACGCTCATTTCCACCATCACAAGACCTTCACGAGCCCTTCCAAGACCACACTTAGCTATCCAAACGCCCAAACAGTAAACGTACGTGGGTTAGCCACCACGCACGGGTTATCCCGTCGATGGTATAACCTTCTATCCCTTCTTATTTATGTTAGATGTTAATTAGTTGACTAAGTTGTGGACTGTGCTGTTAGTATTAGTGGAGTTGCTGTGTAGTACGGAGATGTGTTGTGTGGTGAAGTGTTGGGCGTCCTGTGTAGTGATGTGTTGGGCTTATCGGGGTAGTGCGCTGAGAAGTGTGGAGCGTAGTTGGGAATTGTGTTGTGCAGTGTTGTGGACTGTGCGGTGTAATGCGGTTGTGGAGTAGGTGCTGTATTGCTGACGTGGCATGTGGAGTGGGAACAGTACACGCTGAGTGTACTCTGTGTGTGTGGCGTACTGCTAAATATACTCTCCTAGCGTATTATGGAATAGGAAGAGTACACGTAGAGTGTTCTCTGTATGGCGTGGTGTGTGAATGGAATATACGCAATGTGTACTCCATGTGGTGGAGTAACGCACCATATGGCAGATATGCCATAATGGTGATGTGACGTAGTGTGGAATAAGGAGAGTATAAGTAAAATATACCCTCCTGGCGTATTGTGGAATGAGAAGAGTACACGTGGAGGGTACTCTATGTGGCATAGCGTATGTGAAGAGAGTACACGCGGAGTGCACTCTATGTGGTGGAGTAATGCCCTGTATGGCGGGTATGCCATAGTGGTGATGTGACATAGTGTGTATGAAGGGAGTATACGCGGAGTGTACTCCATGTGGTAGAATGATGCATCGTATGGCAGGTATGCCATATTGATGATAGGTTGTAGCGTGTGGAAAGGGAGTATACGTGGAGTGTACTCTATGTGGTGGAGTGATGCGGTATGCCACAGTGGTGATGTGGCATAGTGTGTATGAAGGGAGTATATGCGAAGTGTACTCCATGTGGTAGAGTGATGCATCGTATGGCGAGTATACCATATTGATGATAGGTTGTAGCGTGTGGAAATGGAGTATACGTGGAGTGTACTCCACGAGGCAGCGACCCTCCGTGTGACATGTCGCAGAGATAAGGATGGTTGTGTGATTGATGAATGTAGAACGTGGTGAATATTATCGGGAATTGTGGAACAATGTCCCGAAGTAGTTATGGTGCAGCCTGTAGTCTGGAGTGACAAGTGTCACCATGATAGACTTATGGCTAGGAATATGGGTGAAGTAGCAGAACAAGTATAAGAGTACGCAGCGAAAGCATGACTGGGCAACGTCACAAAGTGACGTGGTTCCTGACAGTCAGGCTTATGATGGGTGAAGAGTTATTGTAAAAATGGCATAGCAGGATTGTGATGAGATGTCACGATGTGACAGGAGTACATGAGGAACCGTACTCGTAATTGAGTTAAGGGTTGATGTAAGAAATGACGTAGCGGGATGTCAGGTGACGTGACAAGGTCATGGTGTAGCTCGGATGTAGTCTCGAGCTATATGACATGACATGAGGCGAGGTTGTGAATGGAGCCTTGTCATGTTAAGTGTTGGGATGAACTGTTAAAAGGGATGGATAGCATGAAGAGTCATGCTAACCGGGTTAAGAGAAGGTTGGTATTGAAGTATCATCCTTGTCCCTCCGAGCAGGTAATCAACGTGTCATATGTTGATCTTAGGTGATAAAAGGTGTAAGGTACATGTGTAATCTACTTAGACACCTATGCTGGACGGATTAACCATATGTAATGGGTAATCTGTCCAAAGTATAGTTACATAGTGCTTAAGCCTCAGAGTTGGCTTAGAGCCGTGTAGCTTGTATGGATGGGAATGAGGATTTATTGTGGGCTAAGGTGCATGAAGGTAGTGATGGGTGTATCGTTAGGATTGAGATGCGTGATTCCATAAGTCAGAATCATTTGTCGAATGTGGTTAGTAAGAAGAGTAAGACAAAGGTCTTAGTGTCTTAATCCTGAGATGAATTATGGGTTCACTTTAGTGAATGTGCACTCAAGAACTGAATGAAAGCTCCAGCTCTTTAGAGCTGGCATGAATGAATGAAAGCTCTAGCTCTTTAGAGCTGACATGAATGAAAGAATGAAAAGCAAAGAAAGGCATGAAATGTATGAAGATACATAATGGCCACATGAATGAATGGAAAGGGTACCGATGAATGGGCAGATTGCAATGCCGGGTAAGTAGTACTGGTAGTGCACCCAGTGCTCCCCCTGACTAAAAAGGAATTCCCAACCCATGACCACGGGCGGAGTCCAGGTCCAAAGGAAGACCGCTAACCCCCACACACGGGGCGTAACAGTGTGTACTGTCTATGAAAGTGATAAGAAAGAATGTATGTATGTATGTATGTATGTATGAACGCATGTATGCACGTAACGCACTAATGCACAAACTTTTAAGAAATGAAGGCACTGATGGGGGAAACGTTTTATTGAAAGAAAACCCCGTCTAGTGATGTTTTCGAATGAACGCACTAATACAAGAAGGCACCGCATTCTTGCAGAAATGAAGGCACTGACGGGGGAAACGTTTTACGAAAAGAAAGTCCACTTTTAAAGGAAAATCCCGTCCAATGATGTTTTCAACGTACACACATATGCACGCACGCACGTACGTATAGTATGTATGAATGATGAATGCATGAATGAAAACCTGTGTTGTTATATTTTAACTGTATGAAGTAGTACTTACGAGTCTTCAACTCATTTTAGTTTTTATGCATGTCCCTCCCCCCTTCATAGGGACGGAATGAGAAGCACGCATCAGGACAGACACGGCCCATGGGGAAGAGCACGGAAGTCTAGGCATGGGTTTTAATCTTACGAGGGAACCCTTTTATTGTAAGATTAATGTTTTCCGCTGTAAACCTCTTTTATTGCAAAAACACTTTTTATTTTATAAACGTAGAGTCTTGCACCCTGGGAAGAAAGTAAAAAGTTTTAAATCGAACGGTAATTTCCGTCGTCCTTTATCAAAATATTTTACAAAAATTATCACCACAAGGACGGGCGTTACACCTGCCTAGGACTTTGTTGTCCATCCGTCGGCTGGTTTGAAAAGTCCTCTCCATGCTCTGTTACGTTCAAACAAGATTCCTCATCTGTAGTTTTGGGATCAGTATCACACTACACTTCCTCACATTCCTCTTCATCACTGTCGAATACCACTGCATCAATATTTTGTTGCAAGCTCTTCTTCTGGACCTCAAATAGTTTGGTTGTAATATTCCCCTTAACGGGAACACCTGGAATTGCTAAGACGCCAGGGCATTTACTATGTTCCATTGGTGGCAACTGCAAATTTTCCATCACATCTTTGCTAGTGCCATCCCCCAAGATCACATAAGCAGTCTGTGTGACCTCCTTTGCCCTCTCATCTTCATCAGTCATCACCCCCTCATTCAGCACCACCTCAGTAGTCTTCCCTTCCTCATTAATTTGCCCTTCCTCCACCATACTCTGCTGCCCCACCTCATTTATCATACCCACCACATTCACCTCCCCCTCATTCCACACCATTCAATTTTTCTTCCCTTCCTCCATACTTTGTTTCTTAGCACCAGAAGGGCCACCACATGCACCTTCTGCCCCACTTCCTTCCAAACTTGATCCTCATGATCCTTTCCTATTCCTCACATCCCCTCTTTTCTGTTAATTTTAACCCATTCTTTTACGCCAGAACAACAAATTACCGTCGTATGCCCTTGTCGAAAGCATTTCGTACAGTAGAAACCCCTATTCTCATACGTTACATGCTGCTAGATCTGTTTTTGGCTAATAACCAATGGAAAACCGTCCACAGGATCATCTTTGAGGTCCACTTCCATACAAATTCTCGCCCCTGTGGCCCATGTGCGTTATAACGTCGCATTATTTGAACCAACGAATCGACCAAATCGAGAAGCCAAAATCTGTAGACAATCCATGTGATATAAATACAGAGGCAACCCAAGCAAAAATATCCACTGTGGTGCAATGGAGGGCTCCTTATTAAAATCAAACTCTACCGACCAATTAAACAAGCGAAATTGGCAGTCGGCAACCATCCTCCCTTCCCTCGCCCAAGCATGTAGATAATCCTTCTCATTCGCCAAATGCAATAGACCATGAATCTCATCCATAAAACTAATCATAGGGACTTCTGAAAAACCCCAAGTTTTGATGATCTATAGCCGCAACACGTCAATGGAAGGCCTCTTCGACACAACCTTTAGTACCAATGCAAACTTCAATTCTTCTACCGCCCTATCCATCTCCACGTCTGAGAAAACAAAGCCTAGAGCCCCATTAATCAATTCCGATTTTCACAAAGGTAGCTTGAATTTTGCAGTCGAAAGGGGCCGTTAGAGGGCTTCTGCAAACGTGAGTCCACGCCCTGCATGACCCGCTCCTTTTCCACCCCCCATCACCACCAGATCCTTCTCCTAACCCCTCTCCCGGACCCCAGGCGCACCCACCCCTCCGGCAGCCACCAAATGGCTGCACAACAAGACCATGAGGCATGGCAGTGCCCTCACATGAAAAGAAAAGAAGCCCTAGCAGAGGGAAAAAATCCACCCTCCACGTCACTTGCCCAAAACCGTATAGTAAATTTCGTAACTATTTTTTTCAAAATTTGAATTTGACATAGAAGTAAATAAAGGTTCTCATATCTTTTTAGAAGTTATAGAAATAAGTGAATGCATAAAAGACCGATATATAAAAGAGCGATTGAAATCCATGAATTAATGTAAAGTCTATAACTTCATTTAAATTGTTTGAAATGTATAAAAAGTTGAATGTAAATGGGTGTTGGAGATAAAATCCTATTTTAAATTCAATATTGAATGATATAAAGTCAGACTTGTAATTAAGGATTTCACTAAGAAACATCATTGATAAGAAATAGATTTCTAATAACCCCAAAGAACTAATTAAGAATCACTATGGCATTAGTAGCTCATTACGGTATAGAGTTACATCAAATAGATATGAAGACACTTATAGAGTGAAAGTCTGAAATCTACATGAAATGAATAAAATGATTACTTAGAGAAGGTAACAGATTTTTTAAAACAATTGGTATCTGAAATTTAATAATACCAAAACTGTTTTTTGATTTAAGAAAAATATTATTGTTAATATATATTCCCTAAGATCAGTGGGAGGGTATTTGTATTTATGGTCATGCATGTATATGACTTTTTGGCCAGTATGAACTGTGGTTTGTAGTATGGCATTAAAGTTATGTCTCTAAATAATTTTAAAAATAAAATTTATGAATGAGACATCATTCATAATTGGGGATTGAATTTTAATACCAAGACGATGACTACTAAGATTGTCTCAGTATAGTTGCATGGAGTTTTGGAAGATTTTATATGTAGAATTTTTGTTCAATAGATGCTTTAAAACCAAAATGTGACATGCTAAACATTTTACAGTGTCCTCGAATTGATTAGGTTGTTAAGGAAATTCTGTATATGATTGTTATAATAAATATGATGGTTGCATAAACTTGCATAAGGTTAAATATCAGTTTTTCAGTTGGCATTCTTGGTTGCTGCCAAAGTAACCCAAAGATGTTTGACCCAAAAGCTGTGAAAAGAATGCAAGATTATTCGCAAGAAATTAAAGACTATATTGTTGCTTTAAAAAGAAGAACTAATACTCTTAAGGTAACTAGATATTCAGACTCTATTTTGTGAGATTTCTCTAATGATGGAAAATATAGTTATGGTTATGTATATTGCTATCTAGTAAAGTTATTTTATGGAAAATGTATGAGGCAAATCTCTTACTGTTTCATGCGCAATAAGGACTGAGTTCGTGGTATGCTGTGAGGCCACAATGTATGGTATCTAATTGATGAAATTTATTATAGGAGTTGGAATTGTCGACTTATAGCCATGTTGCTAAGAAAGTATTGGAAGAATTCTTTAGAATATTTTTCTCCAAATGATAAGTATTTAATAAAATTTTAAATATACCTAAGTGTCAAGGAGAAAGTACAAAAACAAATATATCCATAACAATAATGTGTTAATGATTATACTTTAAAGGACATGTTGAAAAGATTGGTAATATGCTTAATCAATCTGAACATTACATATCTTGTCCAGCAACAAAGAATTGCAAATTACATAAGTACCCCCTTCGATCCAGATCCTTTCCTCTCCAAGAGTTAAGGCATGTTTAGTAACCAAATGAGCTAATGTATTTCTATCTCTAGCAACAAAACACACTTGATGTCATCGATAATGTGCCCCAGCCATGACTGATCTTCACTTTCCTTGTTGATCCCATTGACAACAACAGTCACACCAGATTCTCAATGCATAGCCAGTACCTCTTGTAGAGGCCAAGAGAGTTTGATATATAGAAAAACTCAAAGCATTGCATAATTATATAGATTATGAAGTTAATTGGCTGTTATTATCTTTTGTAAACTTGACATTAGAAATATTGGTTGTTAATAGAACAAAGGTAGGAAATGTAATATTACTTAGGATTCTAATAAAATGGTTGCATTTGGGTGTAGAGAATATTTGATATCATTTTAGATATTTTCATAAGGATGAGAATACCCTCATCCCAAAGACAACTTATTTTATCTCAATTGATGGGATCCACAATTTTTTCATGTTTCAATAAAAAGTTAAACATATATGAACTTACTTCATAAATCCAAACACACTATATTCACAATTTCAATGGGACCTACACTCTTACACAAAATCTACTCAAGCATCTTAACTCACTATTATTCATAGATATTATCAGATACTCTTAAAAAATTGAGGCTTAGAATGTCATAACCCAAACCAAAGAAAAGACCAAAAGCCAAAAAAAAAAGAAAAGCAAATGGGTCCAAAACGATGTCGTTGTGTACAAGTCGTACAATTCTCTTATTTTCTTCTTCCTCATGTACTGATGCGCAGAACCTTTGCCCTCTCCCTCCCGAGCATTTGTATTTCTCTCCTTCCTCACATCGCACGTCATTCATCAAGCCCCTCTCTGCCTTGTCTATTGCAGGTCGTTTCTCTCCCACCATCTCTCTCCACCCGCCTGTCTCTCTCATTTTCTCTTTCCATCTCTCGCTCGCCTCTCTCTCTCTCTCTCTCAAACCAGTTGTTCTCTCTCTCTCTCTCTTACAACGCCACAGCACCACAATGGCCACCTCCTCCGCAAACTGTTGTTGCCCATGCAGTTGTGCCACAAAGCACTACCATTCTGTGCCCTCATCACCCCGCGCACCTTGTCTCGCAGGTAAGCTTTCCTTGTATGTCTCACTCTCGCCCTCTGATTACTCTTTCTCTCCCTAGAATCTCTCTCTCTCTCTCTCTCTCTCTCTCCAACAAACTTTCTTTCAGTCTCTCTCTAGCAATCCCTGTCTCTGCTTCTTCACAGTGCCAGTGGCACGGTCCAGTACCATGTCTCTACCTTACCACCAACACACCATAGTCCGAAGCCACACTCCATTGGACTGGCCAGTCAGGAGCCGTGTCTTTGGACCACACCGGTCCACTATGGACAAACAATATCTCCTTCGTGCCACCATGCTACCTCAACATCACCAATCCAAGTTTGGTACGATGCTTGATGCCCACTCTTTCTACTGAGTAATTGTCAGTCCATATACTGGCTAGTTTGAATTATTTATATGCAAAAAGGTTTTCCACACACAAATGTGAACGTGCCACGTGTCTTTTTTCTCCCTTTTTCCCCTTCTCCCCGACCTTTCTATCTCTTTTTCTAATTTTTTCTTCCTTCTCCCTCCTCCCCTTTACCCTTACGAAGTATTGTTTTTAATTTCGTACCGTACTGGCTGATACAGTCAAACTTTTTCATATCGGCCCAATGACCGGTACAGGTATCATAGGTGTTTCGTTTTGGCCAAAATACCGGCCGTATCGGCCTATATTTTGGCTTGTACCGGCCTATATTTCCGCCTTTAATTTTTTTTTTCATTTTTTCAAACTATAAGCTTAGTTTTTGACCCCCATTTCAGACTAGACTATTTATTTATAATTTATTCATATATAGACTATTATTTTGGAATATAATTTATATATATTTATATATATAATTTATTCATATATCAACTATTCCGAAATGGTACACGAAACGGTACCGGTACCGAAATATTTTATTCTAGTGCCTTGACTGGTACGGCATCCGGTACGGTATTCAAAACATTGTTACGAAAGCCACTCTCCTCATGACAACGCATGGATTCTCTACCCAGTGCCGCCGCCGACGTCTTTCTGGCGTCAACCCAGTACCACCGTTGCCCGCAACCCCATCGCCAACAACCCACTCTCGTCCCCCACTGCCCACCCCCACTGCCCATTCCTAGCTCTCTAATTTGTAATTAGGGCTTTCTCCAATCACTATGAAAACACATCGCAAGCTAAAGAAAATTATATCAGTTAAATATATATCATCTCTCTCTCTTAAAAAGCTGCCCATCCAACTAGTGAACTCCGTTTGGAGGCTCTGTTTTGTTCATAATGGGCATATCGGCGAGTGCTGAAATGTATCTTATCGGGTTGGACGAGTCTTATCGGCCACTCCCTTCTCTCTACTTGGCCTTCTTGTCTATTTGGTTCATCTCTGCTTGTTCTTGGACAATGAAAACCTACAAAAAATGCCACTTTCAGGTCATTTTCTTCGAAATTATGTTGAAAACTTGTATTCTAGTTTTACTGTATTTTTTAATTTGGATTTTGTCGTCTCTGCTTTTTTTTCTTCGAATTTTTATGCCCCAACACCCGTGAGGAAATCCATCACGATGAAGTATATGAATTTTGAGCGTTCGATGATAAGACCCCGGTTTCTGGATTGTTTGATTTTGGTGTGTGGTTGGTGCGTGAATGCCCCTGATTTTGGTGTGTGGTTGCTGGACCAGCCTCAACACCCTTGCATTATTACCATGTCTAGCTATATACTTTGCCAAAATATAACATCAGAGATAGCTCATGGGACCCATTTCCTATGGCATGATATGATAATTGCACCATGACAAATCTGGTATAGATAAAGATGTATTCGTCGTCTTATCTTGATTTTTAGGTCTCTAGTATTCTATATAAAGCTAGATTATTTGTTAAACCTGAATAGTTCCATGTTCTATTTGTGGTGATTACACCCACTCCACCCTTGACATGTAGATTCCATTTCCACTTATTGAATTGACTTGATCAGTTCTAGAAGATTTAATGTTAGCAAGAGCATATCATTGATTTTGTTCGGAGGAAACGATTTCTCACAGATGGTTCCTTGGTTGATTAGTGGTGGAAGAAAATTTATGAACAGTTGATAATTCATGAATTCTCTACTTCAGTGAACTCTTTGAGAAAAGCTATGAATTAATTCACTTCAAACCAAATGGGTTGAATGGGGCTTAAATTCAGCCAAATTTTAAACTAAAATTCTTAGGGCTTCTCTCTGCTGAAACATAATAAAGGATGTCAGTCAAAGGCTCATTCTAATCAAAAGTCTATAAAATCATATTAGGGACTTCTAAAATTACAGCAAATAAATGTTATGCAAGTTTTTTCATTAAACTTTTTGTTGAGGGCCTTTAACTGTGACCATGCAGGTTTTTGGCAAATTGGAGCTTGTGAATGAGCTCAAGGAGCTATTCAGTGACACAAAAGTTCTAGAAGCACGTCGAATGGCTGCAAAACAAGCATACCGTTCTCTATCCAGTGGTATTGTTTCCAATGTTTGGAATGTACTAAATTCGCATGTTTTCAAATAGGTTGCTTTGTTAGAAGGTAAATGAAGATCCGCATACAACAGAAGTAAATGTGATGGTGAAACTCGTTGCATTCTACAACAAAGAAGTACTTGTTGATGGCCCAACCACATTTTCCTTCCTCAGGATATCTTCAGCAACCTGTTTCCTATGGATCAGAAGCTGTGCCTTGTTATTCATGGGACCCGACCTCTGAAACAAAATCGTAAGAGGTGGAACCAGAAAGAGCACATCTACCAGGCCATAAATAGAAGTTACAGATTACAAACTATAGCAGTTGTTTGAGTTGTAATGTTAGCAATTGTCAAGTACTTTGAGTTGTAATGTTAGTAGTTGTTGACAAAGTACCTTCTTGTTAAGTATGTAAGACATAATTGTAGTTATGCAAGTTGTATAAGAATTCGTAATGCTTAAATAGAAAAGAGATTTTGTGCTATGGAAGTTGTACTATACTTGCTGAATCAGTATTTAAATACCAAAATAAGTGGTCTCCACTGCAACTAAATATATTTCCTTGGTTTTCTGCACAAAATCAAATTTTGGAATGCCATCACCAAAATCTACATTTAAACCCCAAAATTACATTCAAATCCCAAAATTACAGTCCAACCACCTAATTACATTAAAATCTCAAAATTACAGAGTACTCATGGTTGGGTAAGTACACTATCTTGACTCTCGACTCTAGCATGTATGTCCTTCACCTATAGATCACAAAAAAAATTGTTAGTGAAGTGTTAAAGGAAAGGCTTGGACATAACAATGTATAAAACATTTCTAGTTGCACAATTTTATGATACCTCATCTATCTTGTTTCTTTTTTTACCTTTTCTTTTATTTTTCAGTATTGTCTCTCCACTGTAGAGACTCGTTGTTTGGATGGAGGCCAACCCTTACTTTTAATACCAAGAGGACTACGGACCCCATGATTTTGTTGTTTTGTTTCACTTGGACCATCCTGACACACAACATACTCACTCGTTGTACTGGTCTGACTCAACTCTACCTCCTTAAACTTCTGCATATGATTCTTCCACTTTATGTAGGTTTCATGATCCTTTGAAGCAACTAAAGCTATTTCACAATGATCGTTACACAAATCATTAAACCTTTGTGCAACTTAATTATTGCTGAGGTCATCATAATTACTCTGTATCATCGTGTACTTTCTTTTTAAATCCTTTCACCAACGATCAAGAACATACTTGGATGACAACTCCAAGACTTTCTTCCACATGGTGAGGACAATGAGTGCATGTTTACATGAAATTCCTCTGATCTCGAATAGTCTGCAGGTGCACATCACTTCACATTGATCGTCAGAAATATACACATTATTTCATCTCTTTCACAAAATCATCATAAATGCTCAAGTTGTCAACAACTTCATACATCGATATTGCGCCTTCATTATTTTTTTTGGGAAGACAAACAATTCATAGTCCACCTAAGCTCTATTTGTACCTCTTTGAACTTGGCATTCGTGTATAATTCTTGAAGTTGCTTCTCAATTGCATGGACCGTAGTGCAAGGGATCTTTTGTTGGAATGAACCAAAATCAACTATCTTCTAATGGTGTGGTTGCATTTACATAGCCATCAAAAAATGCGATCATACTCTCGCTACGTTGGGTTATGGACATTCATGCCCAAAACGTACCTCTCACATATGCAGGTACCCATTGATGCCGCTTCTCATACACCATACTCAACCAAGCATTGCCTGTTAAACCATTGCTCTGAACAATATTGTGCCACCTTTCTTCAAATTCTTGACAGCTCAAAGAGTCATATTTAAAATTTCATAAAGGGTCTTTCAAGTTGTCATATTGTGAATAAAATCCCAACTTGTGAGGTAATTTGAATAAAATGCGCCATAAACAAAATCTATGCTTTGCCCCCTGAAAAACTATTGCTATTGTCGCTTTCATTACCCTATTTTGGTTGGTTATAATTGCATTAGGAGCCTGTCCTAACATACACCTTAACCACTAGTCGAACAACCACAGAAACGTACCTGTGTCCTCCTTTGATATAAGGCCACATCCAAAAAGTATCGATTGACCGTGGTGGTTGACTCCCACAAAAGGGGCAAATACTCCCACAAAAGGGGCAAATGACATTTTATATTTATTTGTTAAATACGTTATGTCAAATGTTATGACATCTCCGAATGATTCATATGATTTCCTACTTCGGGCATTTGCCCGAAAACATATTTCTCAACCTCCTTTCTTCTTCTAGATCCATCGCATAGAAAGAAACATTATTTTTCTCTCGCTACCGCACCAAATACTTGTGAAATGACTCTGCATCTCCTTCTCCAAGCAACTCATTAAGAATTTTGTTGATATGATTCATGCACTCTTTCTCTCCAAAAATGAGATTCTCATATCCACACCCTTCAACAAGCATAGTTTTGTAATTTTTAGCCGGACGGATTCCGACTTTATCCATCATTTCAAATTTTTTTTTCGACCAACTTGATAATTTTTTATGGCAAGCAATATGTCTTAACATACTCTAGCTCATTGCGTGATTGTGTTCGAGGATGACATTCGATAACTAATACCTTCCATTGGCTATTTTCTTTACATTAATCTTTACATTAATCTTAGCCTTGCAATCTGTCCCTCCTATTGGTTTTGGCTTATCAACTTTTGATGACTTGTGTATTGGCTTATGATGGCAATTGCATGCTATGGTGAACTATTTTATCTCCCCATAATAATCCTAGTAGTCGATGTTCTTTTCAACACTTCAAACCCCTTCTGTTTGGCATACTTTGTGTAGTATTCAGTAACATCTGTTTGAGTTCCAAATATCATATCAACCTTCAGTTCTTCAAGCTTTTGATTCTTGGTATACTGAGATCCAGTTTGCTCTTGTTGGTCTACATTAAGCAAAACATGATTTATTTAAAATCCGTTAAGCATACCAGAAAATAATCAATATTTAAAAGAGTCCATAAAACAATTCCATTCAAAATTCAATAATTAACATGTAACCTCATGGAGTGTTAGGACCCCCACTGTCGTGTACTTCCTACAAAAATATCAATCGACACGGCTCCATCTTGATTATAGCTATAAAAAAATATATAAAACAGTTCTATACAAAACCAAAATTATATAACCGAATGTGTAAAATTTGTATACTAAATGTGTAAAACCTGAGAATGTGTATAAATGTGATTTCATCCCTTAGAACTCACTTTCTAGAATATGTAAAAATGAAAACTCAAGAATGTGTAAAAATGTCATTTTTATCTCTTAGAACTCACTTTGAATGTGTAAAAATGAAAGAAATACCTAAGAAAAAAACTAGAACTCAAAGAAGAGGAATGAAGAAACGGCAATACTTGGAACTCACTTTCAGGAACTCAAAGGACACCACCGGCGATAGAAACCTGGGGAAAAAAAAAAGAGGAATGAAAAAGGGAAACCAGAGAAGGATTGAGAGAGAGAGAGAGAGAGAGAGAGAGACCAGGGAAGGGAGACGTACGGGACGTTTTCAAACTTGAGTGTGTGAAGGAGTGAGCTATGTGGTTTGTTAAAAAAATGTGGGACATTGTCAAGAGACATGCGGGATGTTGTGTGAGGGAGTTGCAGATGGGATGGCATGGTAGTAATGCAGGGGCTGAAAAAAACAATGCTGACGTGGCATAATGCCACATCATGGTTGGTTGATGTTTGGAGGGTCCCTTGTTTGTAATTTTATGGTTGGAGGAGGAAAATGATTTAAAATGTGGGTTGGTGTTCCGATGTGTTGGGAGTTTGTAAATGGTGATGTGCATTGTGGTGAAATTTAAGCAAATCCAAAGAAGTTAGGCAAATCCATTAGTGGGGTAGTGCATCGAAAAATGTACTTGGACAAATATATTAAACCTAAGACACCAAGATGGACTATTTTGTTTTTGGGCTGTTTGGCGGCTCATATTGAGCTATAGTTTCGGTTATGGAATTTTATTAGTTTGTTTGGGTTTAGTACTATTATGAGTTTTTAATACGTTAGCGATACTTTTTGGATTAGGTTGTGAAATTGCTATTGTTTGAGTTCAAGGCTTAGATAGTACACTGCAAAAGTCAGGTATGCAATGCTATAGGCTAGACTTTATATGCGATGCTATAGGCTAGACTTTACCAAAAGCTAATTGAGTTTGATTTTTTGAAAAACTTGCATATCTTGTTATGAAGACACGCTCAGACATTTTATGCACCATTTTGTATATCTAAGAAATAAAATGTGAAATTTTAGCTTGACTGGTGTAGAGATGATCAATTTTTGTATTTTATTTTCTTTACTATGAAAAAATGTGAATGTGAAGTTTGAAATTTTTATTTGATTACACGGTATTATCTATGAAGTATATTCTTCTGTTATTGCATTACATCTTAAAACCCTAATGCATAAGATCATGTTCTGCATTGGTTATAGGCCTTGCAACAAGTAATAATTGTGGTCTCTGTTCTATTACCAACCCTACCACAAGATATAATTGTAGCCTCTGGGCTGAACTTGCCATGGGTGTAAAATTGTGGCTTGTGTTCTAACCTTGCCACATGAGTAAAATTGTGGCTTATGTTTTGAGTGTAGTTGCTTTAGTGACAAAGTGATTTATGTTTTGCTTGGCCAACCGCACATATGCATAACTCTACCATGGTGGTAAGCATGGCCTTTGCTTTTGTTTTTGGTGTTGTTTCAGTTATGCTTATGCCTAAGATCTTTTGTCTATATTATTATTCTAATGAAATGCTTTTGGAACACCATCGTTATTTTCTAAACAATCTTGTTTTGCATTCTGTAACTTGTTCATGTTTACGCACTAGTATAAGTTCACTGCTTACTGATTCGATGGACTCACCAATTTATCTCTACCGTTTTTTTCATATGACTTTGATGGTTGTGATAGTTAGAATAGATGGCACGTGACAGGATTAGATGAGAAATGTGAGATTAGTGCTAGGTGGCATAAGTGGGTTAATCTAACTTAAGAGAAATTTTGTCAATATTTAGTTTATTTTACTTGAAAGAATTTTTGAAAGATTTGATTGTGCAGGAATTTTTTTTATCTAATTTTTATATTTTCTGAGCTTTAGGTTAAAAGGGTTCACCCCAGATATGGCGCGTGACAATAGAATCTATTAGGAAAAAAAAGAAAAGATGATGACATGGCATTAAGTGACATGTCACTTTTGGCATATGAGCAGCTCACATGTATCAACCAAGCATAAGCTTAGTCACAAACATGACGAGCACAAGCAAGGCAACCTTGCCGGTCGAAATCCCTTCATCTTGACACGTTTTAAATAGTGAGATCTAATAAGTTCTTGCCCTTAAACACCATTGCTGGTCGAAGTCCCTTCACCTAAGTGGTTCTCGAAACCTTCTTCAACCATCCCACACAAAGAACCCTATACTAGTCATAGTCCAAGCCATTAGTGTTAAGGCCCATGAAAGCAAAGTGTGCAGACTCCAAAACCTCCATCCAAGTCAATAAAACTCTTCTTAAAACTCAAATTGATGTTGGTCTAATGCTTAGGTAGTTGGATGTTTGAATTAATTGGTGAATATGATGCAAATATGATAGGATAATGGAGGACTAGTCTAAGGTTAAGCTTGTTTGATGTGCTTTTTATGTAACATATGTAGTTTATATTAGGTGTGCCAATTTGATGGTGATCAGGTGTAATTAGGTTTGTTTTAGAGTATATGATGTGATGATATTGACAATTATACGAAGTAGTGATTGAATTTACTTTGGTTTGAAGATATGATAATCAATGTTGAACATAAGTGTGATACCTTATATGGTAAGGATAAGGGTAGGTGGTGTATGAGATCCCACATTACTTAGGAATGAGAAGTTCTCTCTCTATACAAGGCTCCAATGGGGCTCCAATTGTATTATTGACTAGTTCTTTTGGAGTATAGGCAATATGGTTTGGGCCTTCCATTGGAGCGTTACAAATAGTATCAAAGCCAAGTTTGAGGCTCAATAGACTATAGTATGTGAGATTTCGGATTATAGATAGACTTTGAGAAATCATTTTCAGTTTGGACGTGATAGTGGGGAGCGGACTATAAGGAATAATGTTGTTGGTAGTTGAGGTTCTAGAATTTGCAAGCTTTAGGAATGATTTTGATGTGTAGGATTATTTAGGTTTATGAGCTGAATTCATGTTGATTGAGCTTTGTTTCGATTCTGGAGACTATATATAAAGATTTGATAGGGTTTAAAGGTTTAGACTTCTGAGATAGATTATTACTATTGTTATGTGTACTTTTTTCTTCTTCTTTTTTTCTCTCTTTATTCTAGGTACCTTTACAACTTTGAAGTATTATATACATATATATATATATGTTTGTTTTACATGTACCACTATTTATTTATATTTATATGAACTCTATATTTTTTAAACGATTATTAAAGGTCCATGTTTTTTACGCTGCCACCTCATCATCGGGAGCGAAGTATATCGAATCTGAACGCAACCGATAACGAAAGGGAAGCAAATCCGAGTGCTTCCAAAGTACTTTGAGTAGCGGCGCATCAATTAATAGATGATCTCGCACAAAATCCCCCAGGTCGCCAATGCAACAATATTGAAGGAGGCTGTACCGTGGAACAATTCAACCGGATGCACCCCCTTCACTTGATGGGAGAGGCGAGCCAACCATGGCGGAGGATTAGGTTCAGGATATTGAGGAGATACTGCGGGTCCTGACCTGCACAGATGAACAGAAGGTGGCATATGCCACATTCAAACTTATTGGGGAGACAAAAAGATAGTGCATTTCTGAAAGAACTATTAGAGAAGTTGAAGGAACAAAAATAGTAAGTTGGATGCATTTCAAGCAGATTTTTCTGGAGCACTTCTCCCAAGCCTGGTCAGAGACAGCAAGGCTATGGACATTGCCACTTTGATGTAGAGAGCTATGACAGTATACCAGTATGCAGCCAGATTTACCGAGTTGTTATGTTTTACTACGTAACTGATCCCTGATGAGGAGAAGAAGGCGCATAAGTTCGAACAAGGACTGGATGAAAAACTTTATGAATGAGTGGTGGGCTGTCAAATTCAAAACATTTTAGAGTTGGTAAATAAGGCTATGGTTTTTGAACGAAACCTTCAAAGAAGTGCTACACTGCATGATTAGAGAAAGATGACTACTCTATCTGGGTATCATTCTGGCATGGACCAGAGACTATGGAAAAAGAGGAATGAAGGTAGTACCTTGGGTAAGAGGCTTGTTGAAGGCAACTAACAACCCTATTTGTGTAGGACATGCAACCAAGTGCATTCCAAGGAGTGCAGAAAAGGGACAGGTTTATGTTTCCTTTGCGGCAAACCATGACACTACATCAAGGATTGGCCATGCAATTGGACAACAACAACGCGAATATACTGCCACCTCAGTGAAATGAAGTTTCAGCACGAGGCAACAGGCAATGTTCTATTGTGCCTGCACAAGTTTTTGCACTGACGCCTGGAGAGGCTGAGGATATGAATGATGTGATCACTGGTATGACTTCTTAGATATGCTTTAAGATATTAATTTTTGGTTGTTTTTAAGACTTTGGATATTTTAGTTCATGGATAATGTTGAACGTGATCACAGGTACCCTTTTATTTGTTTTCTAATAACGCTATTGTGTTATTTGACTCGAGAGTAACACATTCTTTTGTTTCCCTGGCTTACTCTAGATTTTGCACTTTAGAAAGTGAAAAATTGAATCACAAGTTAGTGGTCTCGACCCTAACAGGTAGTCTGTGATGAGATTTTACTAGGGTGTCCTTTATCAATTGAAGGAAGACTAATGCTAACTGATTTAACAGTGTTTCACATGATCGGGTTTGATGCTTTTTTGGGTATGGACAGGCTGGTTTCCTACCACGCCAGTATTGACTGTTTTAAAAAAGAAGTAATATTTAAACTCCCAAAAGAAAGTGAATTTCGGTTTGCAGGATTGAAAGTGAGGTTGCATCCACCCATCATATCTACTGTTCAAATTGGAAAAATGTTACGTGATGGTTGTCAGGGGCTTTTAGCCTGTGTGGTAGAAGCACCAAAAGAGGAGTTGAAGTTAGAGCAGATATCTATTATGAGTGATTATCTAGAGGTTTTCCCAGAAGATTTATCTGGACTAGCTCCCGAGCGAGAGGTAGAGTTTGCTATTGAATTCGTCCCAGGCACGACACCCTTTTCGAAAGCACCTTACCAAATGGCATCGTCTGAATTAGTAGAACTCAAGGAGCAATTGCAACAGTCCCAGTGTGTCACCTTGGGGAGCTCTAGTCCTTTTTGTGAAGAAGAATGATGGATCGATGAGAATGTCTACTGATTACAGGGAACTTAATCGGGTAACCATAAAGACTAAGTACCCATTACATCATATAGAAGATTTGTTTGATCAGCTCCGGGGTGCATAGGTATTTCTAAGATTGATTTCTGATACAGGTACCATCATTTGAAGATCAGGGCACAGAAGATATGGCTAAGACAGCTTTCAGGACCCGTTATGGCCATTATGAGCTTTTAGTCATGCCTTTTGGCCTGACTAATGCCCCAACAATATTCATGGATTTGATGAACAAGGTGTTCCATGAATTTTTGGATAAGTTTGTGGTTATTTTTAATGATGAGATACTAATATACTTCAAAAGCAAGACTGAGCATGAAGAACATTTGAAGCTGGTACTCGGGACACTCAGAGATAAAAAAGTTGTTTGATAATTGAAGAAGTGTGAACTTTGGCTCGATTCAATTGCATTTCTGGGGCATGTAGTTTTAAAAGATGGCATTTTAGTGGACCCAAGAAAAGTGGAACCAGTAGTTAATTGGTCGGCACTGAAGAACATTCATGAGGTTAGAAGTTTTTTGGGGTTGGCAGGTTACTACCGTCAATTCATTGATGGTTTCTCCAGAATAGCAGTTCCTCTCACTGCACTCACCAGAAAGAATAATAAGTTTGAATGGATAACAAAGTGTGAAGAAAGCTTCCAAGAGTAAAAGCAGAGATTAGTGACAGGTCCTGTGCTAACAATCCTCACTGCTAGAGGAGGATTTGTAGTTTACAACGATGCATCAAGGCTTGGATTGGGGTGCGTATTGATATAACATGGGAAGGTTATCGCATACACCTCACACCAACTAGAAGTATAAGAGCAAAATTATCCCATGCATGATCTAGAACTTGCTGCAGTCATTTTTGCACTCTAGAGGAGAACTCACAGAATCCTTCATTTATGTAAGACCGATTGAGGAAAGCAACTACGTGTTTCAGCAACAAGAAGGCAATCTGTAAGGGGAAAAGTGCGAAATTTATACGGATCACAAGAGTTTGAAATATTTCTTCACCCAGAAAGAATTAAATATGAGGCAGAGGAAATGGCTTGAGTTGATCAAGGATTATGTTTGCACCATCGATTATCACCCAGGGAAAGCCCATGTTGTAGCCAATGCCTTAAGTAGTAAGTCAATGGGACCAGCAGTTGCAGCCCTTACCACTCAACACCAGCTGTTAATGGACCTAGAAAGAGCTAGTATCGTGGTCATCACTAGTGATACAAGTACTTTCTTGGTCAGTTTGATAGTTCAACCAGCCTTGATAGATAGAATTAAAGCTGCTCAGAAAGTGCATTCAGGGTTGGTCAAACTAGTAGAAGAAGTCGGGAATGGGGACAAATCTAACTTTAGCATTTCCGAGGATGGATTTTTGAGTTTTAGAGGTAGATTTTGTGTGCCAACTAATAACGAACTGAAAAGGGTAATTCTCGAGGAAGCACACCGTTCTTAGTATATAGTTCTCCCAGGGAGTACAAAAATGGTATAAGGGCCTATCCCAACTAGAAATGTGGGACTTGAGCCGTGCCACCTACAATGGACAAGCCCGATGAGGACATCGAGAATATTAGGGGTAGATTGTGATACCCCATGTAATAAGGATAAAGGTATTTGGTGTAAGGGATCCCATATTGCTTGAAAAGGAAAAGTTCTTACTCTTTATAAGGTTCCAATGGGACTCTAATTGTATCATTGACTAGTTCTTTTGGACTATAGGTCATGTGGTTTGGGCCTTCCATTGGGGCGTTACAATAGGGCTATGTTGTTGTAATCGATTTTTGTAATCAAGCAAAAAGTATTTTGGTACATGCGTTAGGGACTTGATTAAGAGATATTTAGTGATGCATGATTCGGCTATTAAGGTTATGCATAATAATGAGGATTGAATAGTGTAGTTGTGGAGGTGTTTATCTAATTAGTCATAATGAAGTGCTAATTGAAGTGATTAAGGAAGGGAATTAGAAACTATAGAAAGGGATTGTAAGTATATAATTATAGTTCAGGTTATGATGGAATGGAATTAAGAAAGAGTGGTAAATTAATAATTGAGCTAAAATGACGATTAGAGAATATTTAAGGGTTTCTGCACCTTTTTTTTTTTTTTATGTTTTTAATGTGTTAAACAAAAATAGACCTAGGAATAGATCAAAAACAAGAAAAAATTAGGAATATGAAAAATAGTTAGAATTGGGGTAAAATGTAAATTTTGAACAGTATAGGGATTAAGTTGCAAATAATGAAAGCTCAAGGACTAATATGCAAATAACTAAAAATTAAAAGGAACGAATGTTATTAATGAATTTAGTAAGGGTTCTAGTTTTAAGATATATTCTAACTCAGAGATTGAGAATTACGCAGATAACAAGATCAAATGTGTATTACACTGTGAGCAGTTTGTAAGTTGACATCATCAAGCTTTCAAATAAATGACTTACCTGTTTCATAGCTTATTGCATATACATAGTATGTTTTTATGCCATAATGAATTTTAGTAAATGAGAAATTCTATTTACAGTCCCCACTTGAGAATTGTATGTGCAAGCCCTTTATTAAATGAGAAAAAACATCATTTTAAGAGGGATATTTTTGTTATTTTAGAAAATTTTAAAGATTGCCTAGGCTTGTATTGCAATCCCCAAATGAGGACTGTACGTAGCATTGCTCTTAGTCAATAAACCTGTTTTAGTAATGCAAATAACATTTCTATAAGTTGCACTCTGAATGTATGAATGAACGAAGTGGTAACGAACCGATGAACCTACGAAGTGGTGAACAATTCTGATAAACTCCTCTGGCTTCATTTGGAGTATAATAAAGGTTAATATTGTTCATCCAAGCTCTGGTCTGGGAATTTGGGTATATACGAACTAGAACCCACATTTCAAACCCAGGCCAAAATTCGAACTACGTTAGCCCGAATCAACCTTAGGCTGGAACCCGAATGAATCCAAATTTTTTAAAATTCAAATTTCGTGTTCTGGATTAAACTCGATATTTTTTTTTGGGTTAATTTTTAATTTTGTATGTTTGGATTGACGTACAATGTTTTTACAGCTAAGAACTTGTTTGCTTTTACTCCATGCAGGACAAAAAGAACGTCTATTGAAATTGGACCTTGCATTTAAAGATCTACGTCGGCATGTGAGCGGGGATTACAGCATGTGACCATGTCGATTGCCTTTCGTCAAAAAGTCACTCGGGGAGCCACGCCACATTAATAGTGCCACCTTAGAAACCACGTCGGATTAAAGATTGCGGCATGGCCATTGTGGGCTTGACGCTGACCACTGATGTACAGAATGTCCCCCGATACCTTGTATAAAAGCCAGACTTCAAGTATGAATAACCTATCTTTGAACACTCTGATTCTACGGTAATTCTCCAAGAAGGAAAACTGACTTTGGCATCGAAAGCACCCTGGACTGCCACTAGCCCAACTTCATCTATGTATTGCAGATAGAGGATTCTGGTCTGGGTAAGCAAGGTTCGCAGAATTGTAGCAAGCCGTGAGGAAGTTGACCATGGAAGTGGAGACACTTCAAAGGGAAAATGAAACCTTGAGGCTGAATGCCAGCAGACAAGTTGAAGATGTTGAACTAAGCCACAATGAGCACACCAAGTCGCGAAGTACTTGAGAAATGCATGTCGCCAAGAAAGAAGGAAAGAAGATGCAATAAGAGTTGCGTAGCCTCACAGACAAAGATGAGGAAATGGCGAAGAAGATGGGTGCCTCATCGTTGGTACACCAATTACTCACTAGCATAGACTTACCTTACAGTGCAGAGGTGATGGCTCTTTTGCCACCACCGAAGTTCAGTGTCCCCTAGATGGACATGTACAACGGGTCCAGGGACCCCCTCAAGCACTTGGAAATCTTCAAGACTTATATGACCCTACATGGATTTCCCAGGGAAATTACTTGCAAAGTCTTCCCATAAACCTTGAAGGGGGCTGTGAGCGGATCATTCGGGTCACTGACGACCAAGTCAATTGACAGTTTTGGGGAATTGGCTTGCCTATTCCTCACACAATTCATGGCCAACAAGGAAAGGAGACGCCCAATTGCTTACCTTCTGACCATCGAACAAAAGGAGGATGAAAGTCTGAAAGCGTACCTGGCCAGATTCAACAAAGAGCATAAGTCAAAAGACAATTAGGATGAAAAGATCACCCTGGCCACATTCCTGGGTGCATATGGCCTTGGAACCTATTCATGGCGGAGTTAGAAAGAAAAATTCCCACCACCCTAAAAGGAATTTGTGAACCAGGATGACGGTTTCATCAATGCCAACGACACTCTCTGGGTCCGCCTACAGATGGGCCAAGGCAGCGAGTAAAACCAAGGCCCCTGAGAAGGCCAGAAGAGGACAACATGACAAGAGGAGGGATGAGGCACCCTTTTCAAGAGGCCTAGGACCCCGATATGACAGAGTCACACTATCCATGCAAGAAGAGGGCAAACCAGCTACTCAGAAGCAGATAATCAGGGTAGAGGTCGCCGCTATTGCACCTACCACTAGACCACATCTCACAATACCAAAGACTGCATCTCCCTCAAATCAAGAAGGGAAGAATTGCCCAGTGCCAAATCAACCAGAGAATGGAACGAGAATGGAGTTGGAGAAGTTTCAGCAGACCAAGAAACAACGAAAGCCTAAGAAGATGGTGGCTGGAGCAAGAACCTCCTGGGCGAAATTAGAACCATCATTAGGGGGTTCGTCGGTGTCGGCCCGACTTCCTCAAGTAGAAAAGCACATGCTAGAAGGGCACAGTACGAGGAAGTGTACCTGGCAATGTTTTGAATACCGTACCGGATAGCGTACCAATCAAGGCACTGGAACGAAATATTTCGGTACCGGTACCGTTTCGGGATAGCGTTTCGGGATAACGTTTCGGGATAGTCGATCTATAAATAAATTATATATATAAATATATATAAAAATTATATTCTAAAATAATAGTCTATATATAAATAAATTATATACAAATACATATATATATAAATTATAAATAGTCTAGTCTGAATTGAGGGTTAAAAAATAAGTTTGTAGTTTGAAAAAATGAAAAAACGAAAAAAAAAAAAAAAAAAAAAAAACACACAGGCCGAAATTGAGGCCGGTACCGGCCGAAATATAGGCCGGTACAGGCCGAAATTGAGGCCGGTATGACCGGTACCGGCCGGTACGGCCGATATTTTGGCCGGTACGGAACAGGTATAGTACCTGTACCGGACGGACGGCCGAAACGAAAAATTTCGGCTGTACCGGCCGGTACGGTATGAAATTTAAAACTTTGGTACCTGGCCCACCACTGCCCAACCAAACAAAGAAGAAGCGCAAACACACTAGACATCTCCTTTTGGAAAGCTAAAGAAAAAGGGGTCCTCTACCCCCACGGTGATGCTCTGGTAGTGACCATGCTCATGGCCAACTTCACAACCAAAAGGATGATCATCGACAATGGCAGCTCCACAGTCATCCTTTATTGGGATTCCTTCACCATAACAGAAAATGATCATGCCCAACTGTGGCTAGAGACATGGTTTAGGCGGTAGGAACCATCACCCTATCAGTCCTGGCGGGTAAAGCCCCCCACACAGCCACAACGATGACGGACTTAGAGTGGTGCAAGCTCCATCATCATACAATGTCATATTGGGGTGACCAACCCTCAACAGTAGGGGAGATCCGAGCCTAATAGGTGTTAGCAGGCGAGTGCTATGTGCAGGAGCTAAAATCGAGGAAAAGGGAGGTCCATGTGGTGGAAGGCTCGGGCAGCGATACCGCCTCGCCAGCACACTCTCAAAGTTCACCACCAGAGAAGAAAAGGTCTGGGCAAGCTGACCCTCAAACAGGTGGAGCTGAACGAGCCACTGGAGTTAGCTTCCCTGGATCCCAACCGCATCGAGAACACGATTAAAATGAACAACGGAGTCCGATATGCGGCAAACCATGAAGTAGCTCCTCACGTTGCACTAAGATGTGTTTGCCTAGGGCCACGAGAACATGAACGGGATCGATCCTGCCATAATTGAACATCCCCTTTGCGTGGACCCCGAGGCCAAGAAGTTCAGGCAGATTCGTCGGATTTCAGCACCAAGAAGTGTGCTTCCATTACTGAGTAAGTCGACAACCTCCTAGTGGCAAGGTTCATTCGAGAACCACACTACCCAGACTGGTTATCCAATATTGTGCTAGTAAATAAATCCAACAGCAAATGGAGAATGTGTGTCAACTTCACCGATTTGAACAAAACCTACCCAAAAGATAGCTTCTCTCTACCTCAGATCTATTTGATAATAAACTCCACTACGGGCCATCAAATGCTGAGTTCTTATGTAATGCCCCGTTCCCGGAGGTCCGAAGAGTTCTCCTATTACTCAAGAACATCTCCAATAATCAATAATAAATAACTAGAAACTCCACAAAATACTTCACTTATTTGTTTGATTCAAAAATCCATGTCTCTCCACATAAATACTAAACAAAAACCTCAATAAAATAGATAACAAATCTCCACAAAAGACTCAAAAATATTCTTAATTCATCAAATCAAAATAACCAAAAATAAATCAATTTACTAACTACGACTCTCAAATAAGCACTTGTACCCTTAAGCACTTATTCCACTACAATCATCATATCTTGCTAAAACTTTCTACTCTTATTCTCCAGCTGAACTATCAAAATAATCAGAAAAATATATGAAGATAAGGGGTGAGTTATCAACAACTCAGCAAGCAAAGAACATATACTGGTGTGTAAGCATGAGCAGTTACAAAGTTCAGAATGCAGAACAAAACACTTTTTATTTTCAGAATGCATAGTCAGAACATGTTATTAAAAAATATCAAAGCGAAAGTTCAAAAATATTCATAATTAGAATCCCTTTGGCATAGCATAAATTGAAACATTACATCTTATCTTATCATATCAGAACAAATACCATGTTTAACCCCCGTGGTAGGGTTGTGCAAACCCCGATAACTAACCGAGTAGAAACAGAATGTGAATCTTCCCCTTATTCATTCTCAGAGCCTTAAGTGTGCAAATAGGAAAGACGACACAGAAAACCACTTTGTCTCCAAAGTGGGTGCACCAGAAACAGAAACGTTGGTACCAACCCAAACAGAGGCCACAATTTTACACCCGTGGTAAGGTCAGAACAGAACAGAAACAGAAATAGAATGTTATACCAGAGGTTTTCAGAAATCACATCATATCATATCAGAGTACAGAACATCTTCAGAACAGAACAAAATCAAATCATAAAAACATACTTTATGCACAAAATTTCATATTCACTCCCTTTTGCAAAGTTCAGAAACAAGATGTGAAAAATAAGCTCATATCTACACCAGTCATGCCAAAAAAATACTTTATTCTTAAACAGAATCTCATAAGTAATGCAGAACAAATAAACGAGGCAGTTCAATTTTCTTTTCATTACAAAATATGCATACTTCTCAAAAGTCAACTTCAGTCCATTTTATTTTTATGCAAAGTCTAGCATAGGAACCCTGCTTACCTGGACTTCTTAGCTTATCAGAAATTCTCCACAGTAGTACTGAACGAAAATCAATCGTCACCTATAAAATAATCATGTAACTTCCATAAATTTTCAATCTACGAATTTCAATATCTAAACTTGAAATACCTATTTTAATACTCCAAAACCTACAATTTCTCTTAACTCTAAAATACCGTCACTTTCTAAATTCATCATTTTTCAACTTAATAACTCCGACCAAAACATTAATATTAACTAATATAATTTTGTACTATAACGTGAGACAAAACCCGTATAGAATACTAAAATATTTATTGAAAATGACATAGCCTCATGGAAAAACATGTCCTACCGAAAATACTTGTTCATGAAACAAATGGCTAAAAGGGTAAAAGTGTAATTATAACTCAAAATATTTACTAAACCTACGGGAAGTTTACGGGAACTAAACACTTATATTAGGCAGCATCGTTGCACTTGGAGAGTAATGGAGGACATACCGAGAGAAGTTTTGAGAGGTGGAAAGCGGCTGGGGTGGATACACTGGCAAGCTAGGCAGAACACTTATTAGAGAGAGAGAGAGAGAGATCAACTAATGAAAGAGCGAGAGAGAGAGGTTACATGATAAGCAAGTGGAGCGTGAGAGAGAGATGAAGCTCACCGTGAGCCTGAGGTGGCATGTGACAAACTGGGGATGAAGGCAAGTTTTTTGCTGGTGGTTTCTCTGTTGCTTCAACGGTGGTTTCCGGCGAGAAAAACTGGTGGTTTGAGGCACACGGTGGGATAGTAATTCCTCTGTTTTAAGGAGCAAAAACAGGGGTCTTCGGTTCTCTATGCAGGTGGCTGCCGATCTCACGTGGGCTGGGCACGGAGGTGAAGGGCGGAGATTTAAGTGGCTGATGGTTGAGGTGAGTAAAAATGAAAAGGGGGTATGGCTGCCTTTCGTGGAGTGACTCTCAGTACAAGGTGCAGGTTGCGGCTGTTCCACGGTGGTCCCATGGTTGACGCTAGGAGATGCGGCTGCTGGGCTTCACGCGACATACAATGCTGTGGTTGCCATCTCTATGGAAGTGCACGTGTTTCACGGTGTAGGAAGGCAGAGTCTTCCTGTTAGGGGTTGTTTATATGGTGGAAAGGAGTATGAAGCAGGAGAGATAGGCCGTGACTTGTTGGGGAAAGAAAAGTGTAAGCGGCAACCCTAGTTTATCAAATTGATGAACTGCTAAATGTGAGTATAAATATTTTTAACTATTACACAACTGTTGCCATGAATGTTGCTGGGATAGGAACGTTCATGCCATGGAGAAACGGACGTGAATAGCAATCCTAGTTGAGGGAGTGGCATGCATGTAGTGACTAAACGGACGCGAACATGCAGAACGTGGAGTCTGGAATTTTTTTCACGGGCTAGGGCTCTTTAACCTGAAAATAATGCGCTCACGACTTGTATGTTGAATGGGGTTAATGTATGGCCTTTTTCTCTAAGTTTTGGACCTCAACTCAACCTAAAAAAATTACACTTGTCCCATAAATTTTTCGGGTGAAAATCTAGTTGGTCTATTAAAAGATTCAAAATCTAATTATCAAACTTATTGAAAAATCATAATTCGCCATTAAAACAAATTCGGGCTTGAGGTCCATAAAAAAAAAAATACATGTTAACTCGAAGTGGGCTTTTCTTACCTATAAACCCAAAAATTTTGTAAAGCAGGCATGGCAGGGCCCGGGTGTTACATCTTGGATGCTTACTCAGGGTACAACTAGATCTGCATGAACCCTAATGACAAGGATAAAACATCATTCATCATATCGTCGTGGACCTGGTCAGTCCCTTACCTCATGGTAAGGGATGCATGAAGTTCTTAGTTGTCATTGTCGACTACTTCACCAAGCGGGTAGATGTCGAAGCACTGCAACAATAACGGTGAGCAACATTACTCAATTCTTGTTGAAGATCGTGGTATGCAGGTTCGGCATCCCCCACTGCATTCTTTTGGACAACAAAAGGCAGTTCGACTCCGATCAATATTGCGATCAGTGTAGAGACATGGGGATCAAGTTCAAATACTCATCCCAGGACTCCCACAGGCCAATGGGCAAGTTGAGGTAACCAACAAGTCAATGCGCGTGATACTTAAGAAAAAGCTCAACGAGAAGAAACGGACTTGGGTAGAGGAGCTTCTTAGGGTGTTGTGGGCCTAACGGACCGCAATCAAAACTCTGACAGGTGAAACCCCCTTCACCATCACCTACGAACACGAGGCGATGACGGTAGTCACAGTTGGGATGCCCACTTACAGGATCCACCACTTCGATCGAGGCTCCAATGACAAGAAACTGGAAGAATAGCTTAACTTGCTAGAGGAGAACAAACAAGAGGCTGAGATAAGAACGACAATCAACAAAAGGAAGGTTGAGAACTAGTTCAACAGAAAAGTCTGATCGAGATCTTTCAAGGTTGGTGACCTGGTGATGAGATAGACAGGGACGACTACACAAGATGAAGGAAAGTTGGGGCTACAATGGGAGGGTTCGTATGTCATCACCACCAATAACAGTTCGGGCTCCTATCGACTCCCGAGGGAAAGAGCTACCGCACCCATGGAATGCAAAACACCTAAGGAGATTCTTTTGTTAAATGTATAAATATGTGTACAAAGTATGAATAAAGCTATCTTTTCTTCAGAACTGTTGTTTTGTCTTGCAAGACCCACGACGGGTCCAGTCTTTCGACTGCTTGACCACATTACCTTTCCTCTGAGTGTCAACAAGCGGATCCATCCTTTCGATTACCCAACCTCCCTCATGTAAAGTGTGGGTCCAGCCTTTCGGCTATTGGATCTCCCTCACAGAGAAGTCAAGGCGAGTCTAGTCACCGGCCTTCGCTACGCTTCAACAAGACAATTTAGGTTTGTCAGTCTCATAATTGTGATTTGGATTATCTACGCTAATCGGTTTGGTTCTTCTTAGCGTCGTCAAGTGTCTCTTCCGAATGAAAGACAAGTCACACCGCCACGAGAGTCAACAGGTAGTTTCAGCATTTCGACTACCCAACCTTCCTCACAGTAGAGTCATGGCGGGTCCAGTTTCTCAACCGCCTGACCATACTACCTTCTCGTTGAGGGGTGACAGGCGGGTCCAGCTTTTCGACTGCCTGACCTCCCTCATGGCAAGGTCGTGACAAGGACAAAAATGAAGTAAAACAACCACATTAACTTCTAGCAAGTGGCGGTAAGTCAATTAACTCATCACCACATCAAAGTCCCACTAGAGCTCAGCCTTTCGCGCACCTTAACATAGAGTAAAAGAGAAGACAACATGGAGACAGAGTAAAGGGCATTAGTCTACATACAAACGACAAGGAGAAGAAGGTAGAAGAAGATTTCTCAAAAAGAGAGAACTTCATCAGTATATATATATCTATATATATATATTCCACAACAGAAGTATACATGTAAAAAGAAAGAATGTCAACAGACTGCATGTATTGCCTATGGAATTACCATGCCACAGCGCCACCGGGTCTTTACCGAATTCCTTTATAGAATTTCTTTACACAAAGAACAAAAATTTAGGGGAATAAAAAATACAACATCAACTAGCGAGGTTGACTTAGAAGGCATCTGGCATCAGATCCTTACCTATGGACTTGTCGTGCCTCAATGCCACCGGGTCTGGTGGGAGAGACTTCAAGTTGAGGGACATCAAATCGTCCTATGGGTAAGGGTGTTGTGACACCCCCAAATTCCGATTGGAATTTGACGGAACGTGAAGTATCGAGACATGCAACACAACGTTACATGCCCCCGTTCATGACAATTAAGGATGCAATGCACCTAGCATGCATCTAGCAATATACAATATTCATAGTGGATAATTTTTTTTTTTCTTTTAGCAATACTATGTACTAGAAGTAATATATCCCAAAACATAAACATACTTCATAAAATTCATGTGATAACTAGTATCCAAAAGGTTATGGTACTCATCATATGTTTATCTATTACACGAATTATTCTGTCACAAAAATCTTATCTATTACATAATATATTCTGTCACATGTTACTATCTATTGCAAGTTTGTCACATTACGTATGTCATATGTTACATGTATATCATGTCACATAATATTCATTATCACATGTTATGCCATGTCACGAAATATTGTCCATTACATGTATGCCACGTTATGAAATATTTTCTATTACATTTATGTCTCAAAGTATGTCATGTCTGTCATCTTACGTTCATATCACGTTACGCTACGTCGGGACTTCTATCTTTTATGTCACGTTCATGTCACGTCACGTTACGAAATGTCATGTATGCTAGTTAAGTTATTCATGTCAATCACGACCCTATGCGCTAGGATGGGGTAATATCCTAGTGGAACTCCTTTGTTCACGTTGGAATGTTTAAATATGTGTGAAATTCCTTGGGTTGATGAAGTACAGTCAACAGGTTGCAAATGGGGCCTAACTAGCTGGTCACCGGAGCGCGCCAGACACTAACACCGATGGAGCCACACTTTATGTTACGTGTGTCCACAGCAAGTGTGGCACAAACAATTCATGGGGCCGCAACAACTGTAGAGCATGAAGTTTGGGCCACAACAACTGTGGAGCATACACTACGTGAGACACAACAATTGTGACACATAGAATACGTGGGGCCACAACAACTGTGGAGTATGTATTAACGCACTCACAGCTAGTATAGACACATATGTTGTGATACGGTAATCGGCAGGGACACACGGCTTAAGAGGACCCGTGTAGCACCCGTATGGTCACTTTTATTAATTAAGTCTATTGAATAAGATTCCAAAGTTCATGTATTTCACGTTCCAGTCATATTTCACGTTATGTTATGTTCAAGTTTACGTTCATGTCAAGTTTCAAGTTCATGTTTATATCATGTTATGTTCATGTTCATGTTATGTTCAAGTTCACTTTCATGTTATGTCATATTCATGTTCACGTTATGTTTCAAGTTCATGTTTATATTATGTTGTGCTCAGGTTCATATTATGTTCAAGTTCATGTTCAAATTATGTTTGTTCACGTTCATGCTATGTTTCAAGTCCATGTTGTATTTCAAGTTCACGTTCATGCTATGTTGCTAGTTCATGTTATGTTTTAAGTTCACGTACATGCCATGTCATGTCAAGCTAAGTTTCAGTTTTAGTTCAAGTTATGTCATTTATGCCATGCTATATGTCAAGTTATGTTATGCTTACTTATGACTTTGATTATGCATTCATGCTTTTACTGCCATGCATGCATCATTAACCTGTGTGGAAGTTTCCTGTTAACTTGCTTAGATTTGTAATCAAATCTTACCGTGGTAGTCCCAACTACCATTTCTCCCAAATGGTAGGCGATGTGTCAGGATCAGAACAGGGAGTAGACACTGACAATCCAGAGGAGGTTGACTAGATGCCATAGACATAACATGGAGCTTGCAGCCTCCATAGTTAGGTCTTTGGATAGTATTCCGACATCGTAGTTGAGTTACGCGATTTACTCAAATAACTAGCCCAATAGTGTATTTTACCAATGTAATTATGGAGCCAGGTCTCCGTTGTTTTGAGATTACAGTCTTCTGAGACCCGTGCTGTAATCGTGGATGTTTTAAGTATGCATAATTTATGTTTCAACTATTTGGGATATTATAAGTTTGGTATATAGTATTTCTCAAAAAAAAATTATCCGCTGCGAATATTGCATGAACAGGGACAGGTAACTTTGTGTTGCATGTCTCAACGCTTCGGATGTCCATCCGATCCCAAGCGGAATCTGGGGTGTCACACCTTTTCTGCTTAAAAGCATATGTGTTAGTTGAGTTGGGATTAATCATTCAGCTTGCGTTATAATAGAAATTTAAATTAGGCATAGATTATGAAGGATAAGAATTTTAGGCTTTACGTTAGATGCAACAAATTTCGAGGACAAAGTTTTTTAAGATGGGAGGATGTAACACCAAGGCCCAGCCAAGTCTATTAAATATTTTCGAGCTTATGTATGAAAAGCCCATTTGAGTTTTAACGGAGTATTTTTAGAGCAGCTTACGGGCTAAAAAAAATTATTTTTGACAAACTTTGAATTTCATAGGGTTTAACGATTGGACAAATGCCCAAACAAAAATTCACAGACCAAGGGTCCGGAGTAATTAAAATTTGGCCCAATAAAATTTTTCTAAACGTCAAAGATATTATTGGACGAGAGATTTATTTTGAACATGAGGATTATGGCCCAATTTATTTATCGAGTCCAAGCCCATTAACATGTCAAATTTCAAGCACACCAAAAACCTTATTTCATAGAAATGATTTTTGTGACGCCCCCGACTCCCACATATGCAAACGCGGGAATCGTGATATCGGGAAGATGACAACACAGGCCACGCATCCCAACGATAAGTGCTCAAGTGTGTGCAACAAGCAAGAAGTACACAACAAAAGTCGCAGCGGTTAATTAAGAGTTAGCCAACTAAGTACTAGATATTTAAATACAGATATCCAAAATAAATTACCTCTAAAAAGTTTTACAATTATCTAATATAAATACAATACAAACCAAATACATAGCCAAAAAGTGGGAGACAAATCCCAATATACGAGCAAGTGATCCCAAATCACATATCCAGCAGAGCCGAATCCTCAGGCTCTTCGTCCTCATCTACATCAAAATCTGCGATACCAAAAAAGGGTACCGCAGGGTATCGAATACCGTGAAATTATGAATTTCAACAAGTAATCAACCAAGCAACCCAAAAGATAAAAATGTATTAATGCAGCCAACAAACATGAGTACATAACGAAACACAAATGTGACCCAAAACCTCATTTTCCCCGAAAATGATTATTTTCCAATGAGCCAAAAACCCCATTTAACCCAAACCTAAACCAACCATTTTCCCAGAAAATGTGCTAGTAACCATTAAATCATAAACTAACAACATAATCATTTATCAGACACTATAGGCGAGATCACAGGCGAGAATCTACCACCATCCCTACCGCATGTACCGTAGGCGGGAAACACAAGCGAGACTATACCCTCATCCCTACTGCATGCACCGTAGGCGAGAATCACAAGAGGGACTATACCACCATCCCTACAGTTCCTTTTCACACAAGAGGTATTTATCAGAACACTATAGGCGGGAATCATAGGCGGGACTCTACCACCATCTCTGCTTACCACCATCCCTAGCGCATGCACCGTAGGCGGGAATCACAGGCGGGACTATACTACCATCCTTGCTTACCACCATCCCTATCATGTTCACTGTAAGCAGGAATCATAGGCGGGACTATACTACCATCCCTGCTTACCACCATCCCTACAATTCATTTTCACACAAGAGGTACTTATCAGACCATTGTAGGCGGGAATCACAGGAGGAACTCTACCACCATCCCTGCTTGCCACCATCCCTACCGCATGCACCGTAGGCAGGAATCATAGGCGGGACTATACCACCATCCCTACCGCGTGCACCATAGGCGGGACTATACCACCATCCCTACTTACCACCATCCCTACAGTCTCTTTTCCTTTCTCTCAAACCAATCAATCCAATTATTTCAAACATACACAAAATCATTTCTCACATGAAAACCTAGTATTTCAAGTATGCACATGAACATGTATGAAATTATGCAAAAACCCGGTTTTCATTTACAGACATGAACATGCGTGTAAATGCATTGTATATGACACAACACAAATATTCATTAGTCAACAAAACCCAACATAATCAAATCACACAACAACTCCATCCTCCAATCGAACCGACCCCCTTACTCCTCGGACTCAGTCCGGCACAACCAACCAGTTCATAATAAATATGAGTTAGTGCAAAAATACATTTAAATCTCAAAAGTTTTTTGGAAAAATACTTACAGTATTATAAAATAATTTTCGAAGGATCACAGAGGTGCTACAAGTGGTGACACGGCAATGTAACAATGAAAAATGGACAAAGGTCGTGGGTCTCAAAAACCCAACTTTTCAACCGGGACAAACAAAGACTTGAGATTACTAGGGAAGGGCTTAGGAATGTTGGTGAAACTAATGGTGGTGGTGGTTGGCCGTGAGTGGAGGCGTAGGCGGCGGCTGAAGTCCAAAAAGCCCAAATCGGAAACGGAGATGGATGGGCTTCACCAGTGGTAGATCGGGGCTAAGAATAGGTGGGTTAGGTAGCTGGGAGGCCGCCGGTGCTTGGTGAAAAGGTGGTGGCCAATGGCGGCGCAACGGCAGCACAGAAAATGCACAACCCGAATGGGTTCCACACGGCCAACAGAGAGAGAGAGAGAGAGAGAGAGAGAAAGGGAGAGAGAGTGGGGAAGGGAAGCTGGGGTGGGGCAGGTCGCCGGAGGGTGGTGGAGCTGGTGGGCTAAGCGGTGACGCCAGATGGCGGCACACGGTGGTGGGCTAAGGGGAGAGACGCACAGAGAGAAAATAGAGGGAGGGGGGTCGCACGGGCTGGGTGGGGAAGGAAATGAAGAAAAAGAAAGAAGAAAAAAGAAAAGGGAAAAAAGAAAAGAGGAAAAAGAAAAATGATGGGAAAGAAATGAGATCCAGTCTTTCAACTCTGGGTCTCGAAACTAATACATCGAAAATGATTTCAAAACAACAATTTAAATAAACTAATTTAAACACGGTGACTAAATAAAAATAAAATAATTAAATCCAACAATAAACTAATTTAAAATAAGGAGCAATTTAAATAATGAACAATAGTTAATAACAAGAAAACACATTAAATTAACAGTTAAAAATCTTAAAATAATACCACATAAATCATCCAAAATTTAAAACTAGAAAGCTCATAATCTTAATTAATTAAATAATTTACTTACTTAAATTACACGTAAATATGTGGTATCACATCCTCCCCCTTTTAAATAAAATTTTGTCCTCGAAATTTGTAAGGTCAAACATTAATGCCAAAGCAGGATACAAGATACAACTCAGAACATATTGAAAGAAACATACCATCACTGACGCCCAACAACATGGGTACTGCTCTCTCATGTTTACTCCTATAGGCGATGCCATCATACTCGCATTAATCTCCTAGCAACACATCACACCCAATACTCCTAGGGTGGCCATGTTATCCAAAATCTCATTTTACACAAGAACCTTAATACAACCTCCAGTAAATTCCAATGATTAATAGCTCCATACAATAATCTATGCTAACATCAATCGACTCCTACGGTATAACTTCCAAACCTTCGTTGTATATTACACTTTGGCAACCTAATGGCCACTTCCAAAGTTAACCATCAATAACATAATTGGTACAACTGAGTGATTAATCTCCAACTACAAGTATCGTCCCAAAAATTCAAGTCACTACTAATTCCTCAAAATCAACACAAAATTTGAATGCCTAATTACAACAAAAAATATCACGCTCCTACTGCGCACCCTGATAATTTGCTACATGCAAAAATTTATGTCCTCATTAAAAATAAAAAATAAAAAATAACAACACCATCGACTACAAGGTGGCTCCATCCCTACTAACCAAAAAACTCCTACCACATTTTGGTAGAAAATACTCTCTTTCCCAAAATCATGAGTTATCACTCATATTCCTCAATTAACTCTCGCTACCTTAATCAAAATCAATATTCCGCAAAATATATCCATGATCATTGACAGAAAACCAGTAACAATCAACCTCAGCATCCCAAATTGAAAACAAGTAACATCACCCCAAAATACACCTGTCTCATCTAAGATAAGAAACATACCCTAAAAGCCTCGAATCCATTCCGACCAACCAACGAGCGCCTATAAACTTCTACCTGACAGCCTATACTTAAAAGCTCATCACCTAAATTCTGAATATGATCTAATCTGGCAGTGACTAAACTCGCTACGAACGACCATTGACTTCACCAAAACATTATTGAAACCTTTTTGGTAACTCGACCACCTATTTCTACTCCTATAAGCTAGTATTAGCACGATTAGTTCCTTCAATAGCACATCACTATTAAACCTCAAGGCAAGCCATACTGCTCAAATCTTCAATCCACCAAAAACTACTGCACAACACCCATGGATCCTAATAATTTATTAACTCACATACTTGATTATGTTATCCACCGTTGATGCCTAAGCTTTAACTTCCAAGATTTTGTCATACACCAGACATTCGTGACCCAACAATCTCTCTTCAAGTTAAATAACAATGTCCATAATTCTCTCAACTGGATGCTCAATCTCCAAAGGAAAGTATAGCCTCACAATTTAAATTCCTATGTGACCTCAAGTCACAATTAATTCTTAAAGGTAATCACAACAATTATTGCTAACCATCTATTGAGTAACCCGTTTCAACTGTACACTTCGATCAACTCACCAAAAAAAACTCAAAGCCAAGATCTCTTGAATTTAATACTATCGTATGAGTCCTCTTCAACACCTACCAAAGCCACTTCTTCCAAGCCAAAAAAATGAGACTAGGACCTGTACTCTCTGAAATCCAAACACACTCACTACTATTACGCATCGATCTCCTGCACCCTTAGCCAAAACCAATAATCCTCCAAACTTGCAAGTGGCCCATCACTACCATTTCCATCATCTGGACCTATATCCTCGAAATCAACAAGAATCATTTCCTAAAAACTATAGGCCCTCAAACCTTAGACGAACTTCTCGTAAATCTATCCTTGAAGTTCGTTGAAGTTACAACCTCCTTCTCCATAGACTCATTACATAAATTCTACGGAAACTAAGACCTCAATTATCCTAAGCGATTTAAAGTGATTCTCCTCCTCAGTTGCAACTTGAGTTCCTACTCCATAGAGTTCACTTAAGACCTTGTCGTTCCCTTCGAGCAAAGATATTAAAAACAAACCAATCACTAAGAGTTCAAGCCTACTACACTAAATGTTCAAGCCTAACAATGACATTCATGGTCGTACCATCTTCCTACCATAGCATAACTCTTAACCCACTTTTCAACTCCGGACAAAACAAACAAAATAAAACAAAACAAACAAAATAAAATAAAATAACATACGAAAAAATGAATAAAATAAATGAAGTAGTACACAATAAAATAATAAAACTAATAAAAATAACATACTTTAAATTAAATAATTTCAATTTACAACTTTAAAATTTTCTGGTACTTCACCTACAGGACATATGGTTTTACCCAAAGCCAAACCTGGCTCTGATACCACCTGTGACACCCCCAACTCCCACATACGGAAGCGCGGGCATCGTGACATCGAGATGATGACAACCCGGGCCACGCATCCCAACGATAAGTGCTCAAGTGTGTGCAACAAGCAAGAAGTGCACAAATAAAGTCACAGCGGTTAAATAAGAGTTAGCCAACTAAGTACCAGATATTTAAATATAGATATCCAAAATAAATTGCCTTTAAAAAGTTATACAGTTATCTAATATAAATACCATACAAACCAAATACATAGCCAAAAAGTGGGAGACAAATCTCAATACATGAACAAGTGATCTCAAATCACTTCTCCGGCAGAGCCGAATCCTCAGGCTCTTCATCCTCATATGCATCAAAATCTGCGATACCATAAAACGGTACCGCAGGGTATCAAATATCGTGAGATTATGAATCTCAACAAGTAATCAGCCAAGCAACCCAAGAGATAAAAACGCATTAATGCAGCCAACAAACATGAGTACATGACGAAACACAAATGTGATCCAAAACCTCATTTTCTTCGAAAATGATTATTTTCTAACGCACGCCAAAAATCCCATTTGACCAAAAACACGCCATGAATAATATCCATCATTTTCCAAAAAATAATCCAAACCTAAACCAACCATTTTTCCAGAAAATGTGCTCGTAACTATTAAATCATAAACTGACAACATAATCATTTATCGGAGACTGTAGGCAGGAATCACAGGCAGGACTCTACCACCATCCCTTCTTACCACCATCCCTTCCGCATGCACCATAGACAGGAATCACAGGTGGGACTATACCACCATCTCTGCTTACCACCATCCCTACCGCGTGTACTGTAGGCGGGAATCACAAGCGAGACTATACCACCATTCCTACAGTTCATTTTCACACAAGAGGGACTTATCAGAGCACTGTAGGCAGGAATCACAGGCGGGACTTTACCACCATCCCTACCGCATGCACTGTAGGCGAGAATCACAGCGGGACTAAACCACCATCCCTACTTACCACCATCCCTACAGTTCCTTTTCAAACAAGAGGTACTTATCAGAGCATTGTAGGCGAGAATCACAGGCGGGACTCTACCACCATCCCCACCGCATGCACTGTAGGCAGGACTATACCACCATCCCTACTGCGTGCACCATAGGCGAGAATCATAAGCGGGACTATACCACCATCCCTACAGTGTCTTTTCCTTTCTCTCAAACCAATCAATTCAATTATTTCAAACATACTCAAAATCATTTCTCACATGAAAACTCAATATTTCAAGTATGCACATGAACATGTACGCAATTATGCGAAAACCCAGTTTTCATTTACAGACATGAACATGAGTGTAAATGCATTGTATATGACACAACACAAATATTCATTAGTCAACAAAACCCAACATAATCAAATCACACAATAACTCCATCCTCCAATCCAACCGACCCCCTTACTCCTCAGACTCAGTCCGGCACAACCAACCAGTTTACAATAAATATAAGTTAGTGCAAAAATACATTTAAATCTCAAAAGTTTTTTAGAAAAATACTTACATTGCTATAATATAATTTTTGAAGGATCATGGAAGGGTAGAAGTGGTGGCATGGCAATGTAACAGTGAAAAATGGACAAAGGTCGTGGGTCTCAAAACCCAACTTTTGAACCGGGACAAACGAAGACTTGAGATTACTAAAGAATGGCTTAGGGATATTGGTGAATCTAATGGTGGTGGTGGTTTGCTGTGGTTGGCGGCGTAGAAGGTGGTTGAAGTCCAAAAAGCCCAAATCAAAAACGGAGATGGATGGGCTTCATCGGTGGTAGATCGGGGCTAAGGATGGGTGGGTTAGGTAGCTGGGAGGCCACCGGTGCTGTGGTGAAAAGGTGGTGGCCAATGGCGGCGCACAGAAAATGCACAACCCGAATGGGTTCCACATGGCCAGCGGAGAGGGAGAGAGAGAGCGTGGGGAAGGGAATTTGGGGTGGGGGAGGTCACCGGAGGGTGGTGGAGTTGGTGGGCAGAGCAGTGACACCAGATGGCAGGCCACGGCAGTGGGCTGGGGGGAGAGACGCACGGAGAGAAAATAGACATAAACAAAATTTTGGCATTCTGTTTCTAAACTATACAAAAGAGCAAATATGAAAAATTGTGCATAAATTATATTTTTGTAATCTGATTCTGTTATGTTATGTTCAAAAAATGTTCTATACTCTAATATGATATGATGCAATTTCTGAAACCTCTTGCAAGTTTTGTTGATCATAGAAGATTAAGTGCATTACGATACAAGGACTTTTTGGAGAGTCTTTTTGGTAGTTTGATTTTATGTTGCTTTGATATTTTGAGTAATGGATATTTCTAGTATTTGTGGAAATGTTAATGTATATTATTAAAGTACTCCTGATGTGTACTTATGTAGGAATAGGAATATTCGTGTTGAACAAATAGATTAATATTTTATGAAGACTTTGGGTTATTTTAAAAGTGTTATTGGAGATTATTTTAGGTGAAATGAGTTAACTCTCCGGACCCACGGGGACGGGGCGTTACATAATAACTTGAAAGTCAGATAAATGAATTGAGTGGAATGATTTCCAACCTTGTTAGGCTTTAAACCTGTTTGGAGAAGAACCTGGAGACAAATGGTTGAACCCTAGTTCAACAAGGCTCAAGCAGGGTCTCAACTAGGATGCATTATGGTCGCTAGGATGCCATCAATCATAAGCTGGTGCAAAGGAGTAGTTGAGCTCATTTGGGATCATCCTCTTTGAAAGAAAAGTTGAAAATCAGAATTGGTTGATTTTTAGTATATTAAATGCTCTGATTTTGTGAAAATAATTATTAAACTCTAATCTAATGCCTGATCAGTTGATTATTACAACCAACATAAACTAAGATCATTTCTGACCCGGATTTCATGAAAACATTATCAGGGTCAATTGAGAAGATCATGATTTGAGAAAATTTGGGTCCATTTGGCAACACCACTATTCTCAAGAATTCTAACATATTGTCAAATATTTCCTTCCTAAACATCACTCAAATAAAAAATACTTTTCAATTTCAAATCTTCAACTTTTTCATCTACTCATTGCAATTTTCTCAAACTCTCAAACAAAAAAAACAAAAAATAATACTACTTTTTCAAATTTTAAAAAAATATATATTTTAACAACTTTTTAATTTTAAAATATTTTTATTCAACTTATATTAAAATATTTTGTTCAATTACAAAATGACTGTTTCAAACACTCGAGAGTCAAGAGTACGTGTCATCTATCTACCAGAACCATTGTAATAGTGACATTGTTGACACTGCTTTCCATTCGTATGCGACTTGAAGACGCTGTTTCTGGAGCAACTTGAATTGCAGTGAATATAGGTTGCTTAGGACGAGGCAGCTCAATAATCTCATTTTTTAGCATGGAAATCGCAACATGCACACTAGGCCTATCTTTAGCTAAATCTTGCACACACAATAGCCCGACATGTATACATCTCAAGATCTCCTTATGAAAGTACGGTTCTGATATCACTGGATCAATTAAAGCTGCAATATTGTCCACGTCCCACATTTTCCATGCCTGTAAACATGAAACATGAATGGAATTATTTTAGTATGTTGGGGAAAAAAATACTCACAGATTCTTCAAGTTAGATACAACATGATCTTTTGAGCTGAACTATGTCATCCACTCTTCATACTACTCTCGGTCAATGCCAAGTTACTCAAAGACTAGGAGACAATAAGATAAGAGAGACTTACAAATCCTAAAAGACTCGCGATTTGCCCATCATAATAAAAACTAGCGTTTCTTCTTCCATTCACTATTTCTAGTAATAATACTCCAAAGCTGAAGACATCTGATTTTTCTGAAAAACGTCCTTCCATTGCATATTCTGGGGACATATAACCGCTGAACTCGAACAATTGAATACATACAGGTCTTGTTATCTCCAATATTAGCAATATATAATATCTAATTGAATTGAGCAAACAAAGATATACACTTACTATGTTCCGGCAACCCTTTTAGTATTGGCTTGGTCTTCATCGCTTCCAAAAATCCTGGCCAATCCAAAATCTGATATTTTTGGATTGAGCTCTTCATCCAATAATATGTTACTTGCCTTTAGGTCCCTATGAATAATCCTTAATCTTGAATCCCTGTGAAGGTAGAGTAGACCTCGACCAATTCCTTCAATAATGTTGAAGCGTTTTCTCCACTTTAGCAACTTTTGTTTGACTGGATCTAATAAATTTAATCAAAGCAAATAAGAAAAAATAAAAAGAAAATTAGACATATCACAACCATAAATACAAGGATATATTTGAAGATACTAACATAAGGAACAGAATCAACTAACCAAAAAGAAATGTGTCCAAACTTTTGTTTGGCATGTATTCATAGACCAACATCTTTTCTTCTCCTTCAACACACACACCAAGGAGTCTAACAAGATTCCGATGCTGAAGTTTAGAAATCACCATCACCTCATTCATAAATTCTTGTAGCCCTTGTCCTGAAGTTGTCGCAAGTCTTTTAACTGCAATTTTTTGTCCATCTAGCAATTTTCCCTATATAAACAAAAAAAACAACCCAATGACTATTGTTGGGATTAACCGGTTATCAAAAGACTAATTTGAAGTAAAACAATGAAAGCAAACAAAAGAAATGATGACAATCACACACAGAACACCAAGATTTAAGTGATTCGGCTCAATGTGAGCCTACATCCACTGGCAGGGTCGGTTTCAACGAACTCACTATCAACAAAGGTAGAGTACAAGAGATCAATCACAAAATCCTCAATCCTAAAGCCCCAATACACTCAATGAACTTTGAAAATTCTTCAAAAAAGGATTCTCTCTCACTCTATAGTATATGATTGCTAATGAGTTGAAAAATACAAGGGGAAAGCTTGTATTTATAGTCCACGGCACGAGAATCCAGATTTCAAAACATTCACTCGAGGGGAGTGTCAAGCGGACGTTTTAGGGCAGTCCCACACTCGAGCTGATTGTAGAGCGAGTGTTCAGCGAACTCACGGGTTGGCCTCCCGCTTGAGCTAACTGTCGAGCGGGTGTCGTGCGAACTCTCTGTCTGAAGATTCACTCGAGCGAAGTGTCGAGCTAAGGTTGTTTGAGCTAGGGTTGAGCCACAGCCAAGCCAAGGTCAAGCAACAGTCAAGCCAAACCTCAAAAATGCCATTTTCAGTAGGAAATTAAGCCAAAATCAACAACTATATATACAATCAAGCTATTAGGAAATAACCCTCTACGAGGTGCAACCATTACCCTGTATACAGGACCAAATCCACCCTGTCCAAGCTTATTAGATTGATCAAAGTTGTTTGTGGCACTTGCCAACTCCTCACGACTAAGTATCGGTAGCTCCTCAAGTACTTTTTCTTTGTTCATGTTGATTCCAAGATTTTCTTCACCGTGAGATTTTAGACATATTCCTCCTATTTTGAACAATTAAATTTCATTAGTTTTCTTTTTCCTTGATGGTTTAGCCATCTGCAAATAACTAAGCCGAAGGAATGTGCATTATATATACCTTTTCGTTTAGCCTTCCACCGGCATAAGAAGAAAGTGCAAATGGCAATGAACATTGATCCTAAGACCACTGTGACAGTGATGATTACTTTCACTTCTCCCTTTTTATCTGCATACCAGAAACATCATACTAATTCATATAAAGTATGTAACAAAATAACTAATTTTTCTCTATTTTCTTTTTTATGGGTAGATACATGTCCTCAAGGAGTTCATAGCTTAGGAAATTGCCACAAATGCATGAATTGAAGCGTAATATAAACTTCAAAAGAAAAAGGAAATCAACCCACCAAGTTCTGAATAGGCCACACGAACATAAAGATCAACTCCTCCAGTTGAAAACTTTTGTAAGTCTATCAAGTCACTGCTCCATGACATACACCCAATGCCAGATTCATATGCGTAAGCTATACAAGAACAATTCTCCAAACACTGGTATCTACATTCATCCTCAATCATTATAGAGGACCAATTTGCAAAGTCTGGCGTTTTCATCATCTTCATTTTCAAAAACCCATCCGTTTTGCCTTCTTCACCACCAGTGCTAACCACCCTCTTACACTGCAAGGGTGTCCTCCTCACACACCCGCTAGTCCAATTTCTTCCATTCCATTGTTCTATATTCTTTGGCTCAAACCCCTCTAAACAGCTGCAAATTGGTGAGTTTTGTGAGTTACAACTTCCAAATGCCCCACACTTGCCATAAATATCGCATTCTGACATCAAAGATGACCACGTGACCTCCCAATCCTTCCCATTAATGGAGCTAAGCTCCTCTAGAGTTCCTTCGGAACTCAAGGTATAATGTGATAACATAGACTTGTTTGAAAAATCAAAAGTAAAATAGAATGTTCCTTCTTTGTCATCTACGAGACTAAATCCATCAAGATATAGAGAATACATTGTCGGTATTCCAATAAATAGCCTACTGTTCCATGGACCACTACGCCAATAGGGTTTGCTGTCATTCCAAATGAATATTTCAGGAAGATTGAAAAAGTAAATACCTGCAAAAAAGGCTCCAACGGATGGATCAGAAGGCCTCTTCCATGACGTTAGCTGCACATTCTTGCCTGTTATTATATCAGTAATCATTTTCATCTTTGGCAGTAATGAATCAGAAGGATATTGAAAACTCTCCCATAAGATTGAACCGGTATTGTTTTCTTTCAAGACAAGGTTCCCGGAATCTAAAAGCTGAACACTTGGATTGGAAACTGAATTTGTAACATTGATGACCAAATAATCTTCTTTTCTTCATCTAATACCACTAGATTACCATCTTCGGATATAGTAAGAATCCCAGAGGAAGTCTTGAGGGGTCTGTCCCTATTAGCAACCCATACGACATGAGACGCAGAAACTTTAGCATACCATATCCCAACATACCGATAGGTTGAATTTGTAGGGCTGAAAAATCCCAGTTTAAAGTCACCGCCATTGGAAATTATGATTTCAGGGTCTTTGATGAATTGATGTGCTGTGATAGTGTCTATGGCACATCCAAACTCCAAACAAGAAAAAGATATCAAGAGTACCAGGAGATATGACAAGTTTCTGGTTCGAACGACCCACATGACTTGTCGGATCGATGCTTCTTGTTTGTGAATTAAGTGAAGTCGACTTTGGATGCCCAAGCGCATTGTTGATTTGTTGCTTCTTATCTTCATATACTTCTATATTTTGCCCAGGTCCTGTATATTATTTGCATAGACTTTTAAGATATCATTATCCTCATGTTTTGAACCCTTCAAATTTCAAACTTGAACAAATATCCAGTGACATTAGTTGTGAGCAAGACAACTATATTTTAATTACACAAATATAATAAATCAAGTTTATAAATGCTATAGTTATTTAGTTGCTTTCTATATGGCTCATCGATTTCCAACTTGTTTGGATATTTTATTATTTGGATTTTTTTAACCTTATCAAAAGCCAACAAAAGTCATGAATCATTGAAAACTGGCGTATCGCCAAATACTTAATCTATATATATTCATCATGAAGAGTTTCTTCTTCACGGTACCTGATACTCAATCTATATATATATATATATATATATATATATATATATATATATATATGTATGTATGTATGTGTGTGTGTGTGTTATTTGAAGATTTTCCCTAAATATTTTGGTCTAAAATGAAAACGACCTTCATATTATAATCTAACAATAAACAAATCGAGTTTAAAAGATAATTGGTGTTTGAAATTTTTTTTAACTATAATGAGTTTCACAACAAATAGTGTAGTACTTGTATTAACATAACAATAGATAATTTGATTTTTTTTTTTTTTTTTTTTGGTCGGTTTTAAATTTGTGACAGGAAAAACATTGCCACTAAAAGTGACTTTTTGGGACGGTTCTTGGAAACTGTTGCGAAATATTGACGAATATAAGAAAAATGCTATTCAAATGAATAAGTTCCCAATAGGTTTCCTTTAGCATTCAAGACGTAATGCGATATTAAAGCGACTTGTTTGAGAACTCAAAAGTATATATCTCATCTATGAGATTAAATCCATCGAGAAATCAAGAGCTCCTGGTAGGTAGTCCAATAAAGATCAAACCATTCCAAATTTATATTTCTGGAAGATTAAAAAAGGAAATGCCGAGAGAAAAGGTTCCAACGGCTGGATCTGACTGGCTCTTCCATCACGTGAACTGCACTTTCTCACCATTTATATTATATTATATTATATTATATTAGTACTCATTTTCATCTTTGGTACAAATGAATCTAAAGGATGTTGGAAACTTTCCCATATGATCATTGACTTGGTAATGTTTTCTTGCAAGACAAGGTTCCCGAGATTTAGAAGTTGGGCGCGGGATTTGATGACCAGGTTGGCCACAAAGGAACAGAACCTATTTCATTTGATGACCAAATAATCTTCTTTTCTCCGTCTAATACGACTAGATCATCACCGTCTTCGGATATAGGAAGAATCCCGGAGGAAGTCTTGAGGGGCTTGTTCCTATTAGTGTAACGCCCAGGTCCCACAAGAGTCGGAGAGTTATTTCCTATCACTTAAATTCACATTTCAACAATATAATAATAGACTCCAAATTCCTAATATCATATAGAAATTTCGATTTAACTAATTTTTTCAATATAACCAATTTTCCAAAATGCCAAGTCATCATAACACAATAAAATTTCTTAATAAAAATCGCCAATACTCATAAAAACTTTCTAAGCTCAATCCACTATACTTAAATCATCTCACTCAATGCCTCATAATCTTGATCCCCTAACTCTAATACTGATCCTCAGTTGAACCATCAATATCATCTGAAAAATATTATGGAGATAAAGGGTATGTTATCAACCACTCAGTAAGCAGAGAGCATATACTAGCATGTAAATATGAGTATTTATAAAGTTCGGTATGCAGAACAAAACATTTACGTTCAGAATGCAGAAACAACATATTTACTTTCAAAATGCATAAACAAATCTTCGTACAAAATATCAGAGCAAAATTTTCAGAAAACTTTCTTATTCAAAAATCTTTCGGCATATCCAATCTGAAACATTATATTCATATCATTTCATAGCGTCACATTGGGACAAATACTATGTTAAACCCCCGTGGTAGGGTTATAAACCACCATTATACCCGTAGCTGGGCCGTATACCATGTTTCACCCCCATGACCCGTGGCTGGGCCGAATACCATGTTTCACCCCAGTTGTAGGGTTATAAACCACCATTATACCCGTGGATGGGCCTTAACAGAAACAGAACGGAATATCATCGAAACCAGATCACATTCAGATACAGAATCAGAACTTCATACCAAGGTTTTCAAATGACACATCATATCAAAACAAAATATTGAATAGCTTCAGATCATTTCACATGTTTGAAATAAACAGAATCAAAAAATTTTCATTTATTCATAGCAAAAACTTTTAGAATTTCATATTCACTCTTTTTGCATAATTCAGAAATAGAATACACAAAATTAGCTCATGTCTACATCAATCATGACAAAAAATACTTTCTCTTTCATCAGAGTTCAATGAGTAATGACAAACAAATAACTGAGGTTATTTTCGCATTTCTTTTCAAAACATATAATGCACATTTTCATAAATCAACCTCAGTTCATTTTTATTTTATGCAAAGTCTAGTATAGGAATCCCGCTTACCTGGACTTCTTAGTTTTTCAGAAATTCTCCACAACAGTACTGAACAATTGTCAATCGTCACATATAAAAATTCATGTAACTTAAAATCTCCAATGAACAGATAATCTCATATTATACCTGAAGTACCTATTTTAATTCCTCAAAAAACCTAAAATTTCTCTTAAGTCTAAAATACCATCACTTCCTAAATTCCTCAATATCCACATAACTATTAAACTCAGAATATTTCTAAAATTGCATAATAATATTAGTAATAAATACAATTATTCTATAAAATACATTTCTGGTTTAAAGACTCATTAAAACAAAACAGATTAAAGTATGAGAGCAAATATTTCATTTAATAAGAAAAGACTAATTATTTTCTCTTTAAAGAATTCAAAATAAAAGTCTTGCACTACCATGTTCTTCTAAAATATATATATATATATATATATATTAGTACTAATAATATATTTCAAATATTTATTTAATCTGTATTTAAAACAAAACTCATACAAAGTGAGTTTAATATATACAAAACTAAAACACGATCAACTTATAATTACTTTGTTAAAAGCATCAGTATATTGACTTAGTAGCATAAGTCCATACGTCTACGTCCAAATAAAAACATAACATGCACGTAATATAAAACTCATGATTTCAAACCCAATATACAAAATCAACTCATTAAAATATAAATTCATTAACCTAAACATCCGAAATAATATATCTGGAAACATGGCAAAATTTGGTAATGGTACATCTCATCTATTAGGTTAACCAAGACACAAATATATTTCATTTTTAAGTAAACTACCACAAAAACAGAGGACCAAGACCTGAGCGGCGGCAACAGCACTTACCCAAAGAAAACTAAGAGACAGCAGCACTGTGGGGGAAGGAGGTCGCGGTGGAGTTGGGTTGCGGTGGCTATCCAGAGGGCGGCGCACTGGAAGAGAGAGAGAGTGATGAGCAAGAAAGAGAGAATGGAGAGTGAGAGATGCGCGAGAGATAAACAGAGAGGGAGTTTACCGTGAGGCAGCGAGGCTGATGTGTCGTGCGGCGGAAGGTGGTGCTCACGACGACGGGGCACTGAGAGAGAGAGAGAGTGAAACAAGGGCTGGTTTTGGTGTGGAAGTGGGTATGGTTTTTGCTCTATTTTTAGTGCTTGAAATAGGGGCTGGCCTACGGTGGCTTACGATTTCATGTGGGGTTAGGCAATGGTTGGTGGCTTCCATCGTGCAGGGGGAAAAACTCCCACGGGGCTGGTTTTCGTTCGGCTGAACGCACACGGGCTTGGGTTTCGTGGCTGTACTGGTGGCTTCCTTCGAGAAGGTTGGTGGGTATCTAGGGTTCACGTCGATAGCAACTGGTTCGTGGTGGGTTTCCAGGTGCCTTGCGACTTGGTGCGGAGAAGATAGAAAAGTAGAGGTAGAGAGCATCGATCTACAAGGTGAAGTGTATTGAGAACAAAATGCCTGGCATCGAAGGAGCGCACGGGAAAGGGTGGTTACCTGCATGGGGATAGCGGTTACCATGCAGTTGTCGTGCTTGATGCGGGGAACTTCTTGTACGTGGGCAGGAATGGATGAGTGAGAAGAGAAACGGTTGGAAGAAATAAATAAAAAAATAATAAATAAAAAAAATATTGAATGCGAGCTCCGTGCTAGACCTGGGTGTTACAATTAGTAACCCATACAACATGAGTTGTAGAAACTTTAGCATATATCATATAACCAACCATAAGGATAAGAAGAATTTGCAGGGCTAAAAAATCTCAATATGAACTCATCAATCTCAATATGAACTCATCACTAGAAAGGTATTCCCCTCCCAGCCCACTGGGTTGGGCCTGGGCATGATACTAATTAGGCCCCTCTCGGACTAGACTCTACCCTCCCACGGCCCAAGAATCACCAAAAGAGCCCGGCCCACAAGTTGTGTTAGTAGAAAGGGAATGCATATAATAGGAAACAAGTCGAAGGGGACGAACGGGACATGCCGACCTTGACACTCGCCTGTGATGCCCAACATTAAAGGATTTATGCCGGCAAGTGAACGGAAAGCATGGACAACCCTCCATCATCTAACGATGGGGACAAGAAGTGAAGGCGCCAATCGCCAGCAGTCGAGATGCCACCCGGGGAGCCATATCGCATTAATGGTACCACCTATAATGCCATGCCACATTAATGGCACCACCTTAAATGCCATGCCACATTAAAGGCCATGACCAAGGCAGCTATGGGTGTGATACAGATTCTTGACACAAGGTACAGGAATGTCCCCCCGAAGTATAAAAGTCATGCTCCAGGTACAAATGAATCTCTCTGAACTCAATTATACTCCTACAATTCACCCAAACGAAGTACTGACTTTAGCATTGAAGGCTCCCCAAACCACCATCGAGCCCACCTTTGTCTTTGTGACTAGAGGTAGAAACATCGCAGCCCAAGTTGCAAGAACTTAGCACAAGTGTATGAAATACAACCTTAACAATGGCGCCGTCTATGGGATCTCTATAGACGTAACGTGTCATTCATATGCCGGCTACTACATGTTCAAAAGCAACCCGTGAAAAAGAAGTGACGTGAACAAACATGGAAGAATGTTTCGCAGAGATGGAAGAAGGTATAAGAAAGTTGGCGGAGGAAGTCGAGAACCTTGGCCATGAAAATGAAGCTCTGAGACGAGTCAACACTAAACTGCAAGATAATGCAGGGCCAAGTTGGAATGAGCAGGAAGAATCCCGGAGTACTGGCAGGGTAGACGATGATGAAGAAGAAAGAAGGAAGATGCACCACGAGTTGCGAAGCCTCATGGACTAGTGTAAGGAGATGGCGCGGAGGATGGGTGCCTCCTCATTAGTGGATCAGTTGCTCACCAGCACAGATATGCCCTACATTGCCAAGGTAATGGCTGCATCGTTGCCACCAAAGTTCAGGATCCCTTAAATGGAAATGTACGATGGGTCCAGGGACCCCCTTGAACACTTGGAGACCTTTAAGACTCATATGACCCTACATGGTTTCCTCGGGGGAGATTACTTGCAGAGCCTTCCCACTAACCTTGAAGGAGGACACAAGAGGGTGGTTCGGATCATTGGCACCCAGATCAGTTGATAGCTTCAAAGAACTTGTCTGCCTGTTCCGCATGCAGTACATGGCAAACAAGAGGATGAATGCCTAAATGCATACCTGTCCAGGTTCAACAAGGAGCGTATGATAACAAATGACCAGGATGAAATAATCACCATGGTGGCACTTCTAGGAGGCGTATGGCCCCTAAACCACAGTTCCTGATGGAGTTGGCAAGGAGATCCCCCACCACGCTATAGGAATTCATAGATCAGGCTTATGGTTTTATCAATGCTGAAGACACTCTGAGCCTTGACCAAGCCCAAAAAGACAGAGTTGGAACAAGCAAATAGAAAGGCCAAGGCCTCAAGCAAAGCTAAAGCCCCTTAGAAGGCCAAGGCAGCCCAGCAAGACAGGAGGTGGGATGAGGACCCCCTCCCAAAAGGCCTAGGACCTCAGTAAGATAAGGCTACGTTGTCTGTATAGGAGGAAGGTAGACCAAGAACTCGGGAAGCTAACAATAGGAACCGAGGTTGCCGCTACTGCACCTACCACCAGACGACGTCTCACAACACCGCAAACTGCATCTTCCTCAGAATAGGAGGGGGAGGGTCAAAGTACTGCCCCCCTCAACACCAAACCAACCGAAGAGGGGAGCTAGAACGGAGCCAAGAAAGGTTCAACAAGTCGAAAAGCAGCAAAAGCCCAAGGAGGCGGCGAGTGGAGTGAGAACCTCAGTAGAACCGCACCCGGATGCCGCCTCGGGAAGGCAACCCCTAGGCAAGATCGGAACCATCACTGGGGGTTTTGTTGGCGGTGGCTTGACCTACTACAGTAGGAAAGCACATGCCAGGCAGTTACGGGTGTATTGTCTAGGATCGGGATGCGTGATTACGTCGGTCAGAATCATGCGTCGGAATGTGGTTACTAGGAAGAGTAAGACGAAAGTCCTAGTGTCTTAATCCTAAGGTGAATCATGGGTTCACTTTAGTGGATGAGCACTCAAGGTAAGACCTTGAGTTGGAAGAGGTAGTGACCGTAAGTTGACCCCGAAGGTTTTAGCATAGTAAAGGGCACGTAAAAGCACGGGATAGAAGGAGAGTATTCCAAGTGAAGTATAGCTCTATTTCTAGTTTAAGTTGCTTATGCATTAGATAGAGAATGACGTCAAGGTTATGTGTATGCATGTAGGTTGCCATCTGACACGTACATCAATGGATTGCATGATTTGAAAGTAGCATGGAGTCTAGGTAAGTATTACGTTCATACTCTTTTAGAGTTTTCTAAAATGATATGAAATGAAAATGAAATGTTTTTCCTTTACGATGCTTTAAAAATGAAATGAAAGGATGTTTTATGAAAGCATACTAAGTATAAGTGTTCAAAGGTACACGTATGTAACGGCCCTCCTTGGCAGCCCCTTTTTACGCAACCAAAAGTATTAATTGTACGCATGTGAATGGATGACTATACGCTGTATCTATTGTATGTATTTTTTAAGAGAAGTAATGTTGTGGCTTGTGCCTCGAGCTTTAATTGATATTTGAACGACGTGAAGAAAGTGTTTTAAACGTCTCTATGAACTGATGTTTTAAGGATGGCATGAACTGATGTTTTACAAATGCCACGAAAGATGATGTTTAAGCCCATGCTTTTAAATGACGTTTTTCCATGAACGAACTGTTAAATGAAAAGAACTTTTTTCATGAAAGATAGAGCTGAAATGAACTGAAAAAAATGACCAAAAGGACTGAACTGAAAGAAATGACCAAACGTTTAATGTATGAAAATACGTAACGGCCACATGAATGAATGAAAAGAGTACCAAAGGACTGGGCAGATTGCAATGTCAGGTAAGTAGTACTGGTAGTGCACCCAGTGCTGCCCCTAACTGAAAAGGGATTCCCAACCCGTGGCCATGAGCGGAGTCCGGGTCCAAAGGAAGACCACTAAACCCAACACACGAGGCGTAATAGTGTGTACCGGCCAATGAAAGTGATAAGAAAGAATGTATGAATGCATCGCATTCTTTATGAAATGAAGGCACTGACAGGTGACACGTTTTACGAAAGAAAACCCCTTTTTTAAAGAAAAATCCCGTCTGGTGACATTTTCAAACGAATACATGTATGCATGTACGTATAGTGTATTGAATGATAAATGCATGAATGAAAACATATGTTATTATATTTTAACTATATGAAGTAATGCTTACGAGTCATCGACTCTTATAGTTTTTATGTATGCCCTTCCCCCATAGGAACAGAATGAGCAGTACGCGTCAGGACGGAGACGGCCTATGGGGAAGAGCACGAAAGTCTAGGCATGAAGGTTTAATTGTATGAGAGGCCTTTTTTATTTAACGATTAATGTTTTCCACTATAAACCTCTTTTATTTTCAAAGCACATTTTATTTCATAACGTAGAGTCTTGCACCCTGGTATGAAACTAAAAAGTTTTAAATATAACGGTCATTCCCGTCATCCTTTCTAAAATCATTTTTATAAAAAGTCCTACCAAAAGGACGGGCGTTACAGTTCCTTTATGAGATTATTGTTTTTCCATGTGCTATGAACTTCTTTGTTATGACTATTTTTAAAGCATGATTAAAATGGTCTAAGGAAGATGTGTATGATATGAAAAAGGGAGTAAGAATGTCATGCTAGGGTTCGGTTTGTACAAAATTTGTTTATACATGAATGGTTGTCACTCAAACGTTTTTGGTATGGGACTAAACTCATGAAAATATTGTCCATGACCACAAGGAAGGGTTTCGGCCATCCATGAGAAATTCTTTGTTAAAAAAAAAAAACTTTTCTCAATGCATTAGAAGATTCTAAGTTCATGAAAATTGATTGGAATGCATGTTTACTAAGATGAGAAGTTTTGGCCAACCTTATGGATGAAGAATGATCTTTGGGTGTCTTAAGATTGATATGATATGTGTAACACCCGAGTCGAGCAACAAGCCATTTTTCTAAAATTTTTGTTTTTAGATTTATACGTAGGAAAAGCCCAGTTATTTTTTTCTAGTATTATTATTTCTTTTAGAAATTGGGTCGAGACATATAATTCACTGAAAAAGCCCAAACCTCGTACGCTCAAAAACCCATGGCCCACACCCGTTTGTTTTAAACCATGAAAACCAACTATCAATTTATAATCAGTTTTCCCCACCCCGCACGACTCTACTCCCATGCACGTGTACGTCTCTTTTCCATTTTCGTTTGTTCCTCATCACCTATATAAATACACTTCATGCTCGGTCGCCTCCTTCAAGTCCTAGGGTTACAGCAGCCCCTGCTATAACTTCAGCAAGCCGCAGCCCCCATCGAAATCCCATGCACGGCAGCTCAGCAAGTCCCACCTCCAGGCCAACCCTCCACGCCGTGGTAAGCCTGCGCCACAGCCTCCTCCCCACATAAACTTGTACCCAGACTCACACCACTACAAGCCTATACCAGAAGTAACCTTGCCGCAGCACCTGAAGCAGCCGTAGCCTTCCTCTCCACCCTCGGAACAGCCCAAACAGTTGCCACCATCACCAACTTCCGTGGGAAGCAGAAACTGCAGTTGCTCTGTTTTGAAACCATGGAGACAAAGCATCCTCGTCCAAACCGAGAGCCATACCTTGCCACAGTTGGGCAGTGACGCCACAATCAACCGCAACAAATGACGCTGAAGATTATGCCTCCACCGCCCAGTGATGTCCAGTGCCACCGTCCGAAGCTAGCCCCATGCACGCCGGGTGATGCATACAACTCTCTCTCAGTGTTATTCCACCGCGAGCCACTGCAAACCACCATCTTTCACTCCAGAAACCACCGAAAAAGCAACAGCAATCGCCGGCTGTGACACCCTTGTCACCCCGTGCCGATCAGTGAGCCCACTGACTCTCCTCCATATTTGTTCCCTCACGGTTGCTCTCTCACACTCTCTGTTCTCTCTTTCTGGCTCATCACTCTCTCTCTTCCAGTGCACCGCCGTAGTAACCACTGCCGCCCACCGCACCCAACTCCGTCGCAACTCCACTCTTCACGGTGAACCTCCATCGTGTACGTAGTCTCTGTTTTCATTCAAAAATTTGGGTTTTTACGTGAGTGTAATTGCATGCTTCTAAGCCATATTTTACACTAATATCGTTAATTACTTTTTTACCCTTTGAACTGCAAGTTATGTTAATGTGTTTTAAAATTTTAATATGTGTTAATAAACTCTTTTTAATATTGATTACAGAAATCTTCTTTTGAGTATTTTAACATGCTATTAAGTAAAGTTTTATTATAAGAGTAAATGATAATGGTGTAATCTTATTTTTACACTTTAAATATGATTTAGTCTTTTAAAAAAATAGTTATGGTTTATTTTTAAAATATTTTGGGATAACTATATTACCTAGTATTAAACTTTATAGTTTGTTTTCAATAGTAAATAAGTTAGGATTTAATATTTTAGTTGGAGAAATTAAGTGAATATTGATGAATCTAGGAAGTGATGGTATTTTTTTAGGATTAAGAGAATTTTAGACATTTAGGAAAAACAAGTTATTTTAGTATTTCAGGTTTAAGAATCGAAATACTTGTTCGATTGAAATTTATGGGAGTTACATGACAATTTTATAAGTGACGATTGATTTTTGTTCAGTACTGCTGTGGAGAATTTCTAATAAGCTAAGAAGTTCAGGTAAGCGAGGTTCCTAAGTTAGACTTTGCATAAAATAAAAATGAACTGAGGTTGATTTACCAAAATGTGCATCATATGTTTTGAAAAGAAATGTGAAAATAACCTCAGTTATTTATTCTTCATTACTCATTGAACTCTGATGAAAGAGAAAGCATTTTGTCATGACTAGTGTAGACATGAGCTTATTTTTGGCATTCTATTTCTGACCTATGCAAAAAGAGCGAATATGAAAATTTGTGCATAATTATGCAAATATGCTTTGGATCTGTTTTGGTTATGAAGATGATATGATTTTGTTCAGTACTCTGTTTGGATAAGATGTGATTTCTAAAAACCTTTGGCATAACCCTCTGATTCTGAATTTGATTCTGTTTCCATTATGTTCAGTTATGACCCTGCCACGGATGATAATAGTGGCATACGGCCTAACTACGGGTTACAATAGTGGATACGGCCCAACCACTGGTAATAATAGTGGATACGGCCCAACCACGGGTTATAATAGTGGATACGGCCCTGCCACGGGTTATAGTAGTGGTCTCTGTTCTGAGTGCACACATTAGTGACAGAGTGATTTATGTTCTGTTTGGCTATCCGCAAATGCACAACCCTACCACGGGAGTTATACATGGTCTCTGTTCTGATATGATGTTCTGATGATGATGATGATCATTTATGCTATGCTAAATGATATTTTTGAATGAAATTATTTTCGAATTTTCGCTCTGATATTTTGATAACATGTTTTGCTTCCGCAATCTGAAAATGAAAATGTTTTGTTCTCCATTCTGATCTCTTTAAATGCTCATGTTTACACACTAGTATATGTTATCTGCTTACTGAGTTATTGATAATCACCCCTTATCTGCAAATATTTTTCAGATAATTTTGATGGTTCAGCTGGAGGACAAGAGTAAGAAGTTTTAGCAATGTGTGATGATCGTAGTGGAATAAGTGCATAAGGGTACAAGTTTATTGGAGAGTCTTATTTAGTAGGTTTATGATTTTATGATTATTTGATATTTGGAGTCCTAGATATTTCAAAATATTTATGGAGTTTTTAAATTATCTCATTCAGGTATTTATTTGGTATCCTGGTAGAGGAGCATATATTTTTTGTTTGAATAAATGGATTTGTACTTTTGGGGGAATATTGGAATATATAAATATGTTATAGAAGATGGATCTAGGTTACAAGAGATAACTCTCCGGACCTCCAGGGCCGGGGCGTTACAATATGAATGATGTTTGATCATGTTAGGGTTTTATATGTTTCGGCCCTTACATGATGATGATTGAGATGTATGCCTTTGATTGACATGAATGCCTTCGAATAAGAATAAAGGAACATGTTCGCATGTTCTAATATTTTCATGCCATAACGTGAAATGTATTGCACGTAAGAATGTTTTACTTTATGACGAGCATTTCAGCATTCATGGTTATCATAAAGCATTGTGGTATTTCATGTGTCTCATGTAGTTCTAAGGTCCATTGTCATGTCACATGCATTGGGATTGTGAAAACCACTTTTTGAAAGGAAAAGAGTCTTCTAAAACGTAACATTTTTATTACGACCCCAAATGCTGGGATGAGGGAATGTCCTAGTGGAACTCCTCTGTCCTCTCAGGAGTGTTAAAAATGGAAGATACCCTTGGGTCGACGAAGTACTGTCGGCAGAACTCAAATGGTACCTAAAATAAAAAGATACCGGAGCGAGATCGCACCTAAAGCTAGTGGGTGCGTGCACCAACGGTGATGGCGAAATGCGAGCTGCCGTATATGGAGGTCAAGACGTAGTCACCTTGGTCAAAGTGGCTAATGGTTGATGCGGTAACTAGCGGGGAACACACGGTGGATTGGGGAGCCATGAGATATCCAATGTTATGTTATAGGTCAAGAAAAACCACGAGCTCATAAGTATGTTAATGAAATGATGAAAGCATGTTTACGAAAGCAAAAGTCATGAAATGTCATGTTTTTATACAAAGTCTTTGAAAGGTCAAGTGCATATGTATAAGTTCATGTCCATGCATTCATTGTTAAGTTTGCTATATATGCTTATGATATCTGATGCACGTTATTTGTTTACCAACTGAGATATTTCAAAATCTCACTGTTGTATTTACTCGCTATCATTCCTCACTCGGAATAATAGAAGCTGTGCTAGGTATTTGAGAACACTAAGTATGGATGGAATCAGTGAAATAATAGAGGACGAGTTCACTGTGGAGGCTTGCCGTCAATCTACCCTAGATTTGCTTAAGGTGTCAGCTCAACGACTCCAAAAGATAGTACTTTTTATCAATGAGTTCGATGTCAGTGTTTCATTACTAGACCCTCAGAAAATGTTAAGGCTAAAGCAAGATATGAGTTTTGTGTCAAGACATCTAGAACAAGCTAAGAACTTTGCCGTAGAGGCTAAGGAGATAGTCACGAAAATGGGTTTGGACATAGACGTTCTCCCGCCTAGGGAAATATTCTTAAGTCGGCTTGAGGATGGGACCTGGTTCTAACCCATTCCACTTTTGGGAGAGGATCTTTTGTTTAGCTTTTGATGTTTTGGTCCCATGTTTGGGAGTTCTTTAGAAACTTGTATCAACTTTGATGACTCTTTTGAATGAGGCAATAGTACTAGGATCTTATGTTTCAGTACCATGACAAATTTTTCCTTTAAATTGACTATAGTTGACTTTTCGCTCCGATATACTATATGTTGTTAGTTATCAGTAGGTGCATTACATCTTATATGTCATGTACAAGGGACAAGTAACCCTGGTGTTGCATGTTCAGGCGTTTCAGTTTCCGTCAAATCCTAAGCGGGGGCTGGGGACGCCACAAAACATCACTCAAATACAAAACACTTTTCAATTTTAAATCTTCAACTTTTTCAATTTTCTCAAACTCTCAAACAAAACACAAAAATAATACTACTTTTTCAAATTTTAAAAAAAAAAATTATAGTAAAAAATTATATTTTAACAACATTTTAATTTAAAAATATTTTTATTTAACTTTTTCTCTCTCATTTTTCAAAATCCAATAAAACATATTAACTCAAACTATTTCTATACTATTCATAAATATATTGAGATATTCTAAATATTCAAACTGCCCCTTACACCAACTGAGTAAGAACAAAAATTATACTAAGCAAATATGTGCAGGTTCAATCGAAAGTTTGTGACTTGTTCAATTACAAAATGATTGTTTCAAACACTCAAGAGTACGCGTCATCTATCTACCATGAATCATTGTAATAGTGACATTGTTGATACTGCTTTTTATTCGTATGCGATTTGATGACTCTGTTTCAGGAGCAACTTGAATTGCAGTGAATACAGGTTGCTTGGGACGAGGCAGCTCAATGATCTCACTTTTTAGCATGGAAATAGCAACATGCACACTTGGCCTATCTTTAGCGAGATCTTGCACACACAACAGCCCGACGTGTATACATCTCAATATCTCCATTTTAAAGCATGGTTCTGATATCACTGGATCTATTAAAACTGCAATATTGTCTGTGTCCCACATTTTCCATGCCTGTAAACATGAAACATGAATGGAATTATTTCAGTATGTTGGAGAAAAAAATACTTAAGATTCTTCAAGTTGGATACTGATACAACATGATCTTTTGGCAACATCTGATTCAAATATAAAAGCCATAATCTTGAGCTCAACTATGTCATCCACTCTTCATACTACTCTCGATCAATACTAAGTTACTCAAAGACTAGGAGACGATAAGATAAGAGAGACTTACAAATGCTAAAAGACTCGTGATTTGCTCATCATAATAAAAACTAGTGTTTCTTCTTCCACTCACAATTTCTAGTAATAATACTCCAAAGCTGAAGACATCTGATTTTTCTGAAAAACGCCCTGCCATTGCATATTCTGGGGACATATAACCGCTGAACTCGAGCAATTGAATACATATAGGTCTTGTTATCACCAATATTAGCAATAATAGTATCTAATTGAATTGAGCAAACAAAGATATACTTACTATGTTCCGGCAATCCTTTTAGTATTGGCTTGGTCTCCATCGCCTCCAAAAATCCTGGCCAATCCAAAATCTGATATTTTTGGGTTGAGCACTTCATCCAATAATATGTTACTTGCCTTTAGGTCCCTATGAATAATCCTTAGTCTCGAATCCCTGTGAAGGTAGAGTAGACCTCGACCAATTCCTTCAATAATGTTGAAGCGTTTTCTCCACTTTAGCAACTCTCGTTTGACTGGATCTAAATAAATAAGAAAAAATAAAATGAAGATTAGACATATCACAACCATAAATACATAATCCCAGACTAGGAGATACTAACATAAGGCAACAGAATTAACTAACCAAAAAGAAATGTGTCCAAACTTTTGTTTGGCATGTATTCATAGACCAACATCTTTTCTTCTTCTTCAACACACCCACCAAGGAGTCTAACAAGATTTCGATGCTGAAGTTTAGAAATCACCACCACCTCATTCATAAATTCTTCTAGCCCTTGTCCTGAAGTTTTCGCAAGTCTTTTAACTGCAATTTCTTGTCCATCTTGCAATTTTCCCTATAAAAAAAACAACCCAATGACTATATGTACAATCAAGCTATTAGGCATTAATAAGCCTTTACGAGGTGCAACCATTACCCAGTATACAGGACCAAATCCACCCTGTCCAAGCTTATTAGTTTGATCGAAGTTGTTTGTGGCACTTGCTAGCTCCTCAAGACTAAGTATCGGTAGCTCCTCCAGTTTGTCTTTGTTCATGCTGATTGCAAGATTTTCTTCACCATGAAATTTTAGAAATATTCCTCCTATTTTGAACAATTAAATTTCATTAGTTTTCTTTTTCCTTGATGGTTTAGCCATCTGTAAATAACTAAACTGAAGGAATGTGCATTATATATACCTTTTCTTTTAGCCATCCACTTACATAAAAAGAAAGTGCAAATGGCGATGAACATTGATCCAATGACCACTGTGACAGTGATGCTTACTTTCGCATCTCCCTTTTTATCTGCAAATCAGAAACATCAAACTAATTCATCTAAAGTAGGCTACAAAATAACTAATTTTTCTCTATTTTCTTTTTTATGAGTAGATACGTGCAGTCCTGCAAGGAGTTCATAGCTTAGGAAGTTGGCCACAAATGCACATGAATTGAAGCGTAAGATAAACTTCGGAAGAAAAAAAAAATAACCCACCAACTTCTGAATAGGCCACACGAACATAAAGATCAACTCCTCCAGTTGAAAACTTTCGTGAGTCTATCAAGTCACTGCTCCATGACATACACCCAATGCCAGATTCATATGCGTAAGCTATACAAGAACAATTCTCCAAACACTGGTATCTACATTCATCCTCAATAACAGAGGACCAATTTGCAAAGTCTGGCGTTTTCATCATATTCACTTTCAAAAACCCATCCTTTTGGCCTTCTTCACCACCAGTGCTCACCCTCTTACACTGCAAGGGTGTCCTCCTCACACACCCGCTAGTCCAATTTCTACCATTCCATTCTTCTATATTCTTTGGCTCAAACCCCTCTAAACAGCTGCAAATTGGTGAGTTTTGTGAGTTACAACTTCCAAATGCCCCACACTTGCCATAAATATCGCATTCTGACATCAAAGATGACCACGTGACCTCCCAATCCTTCCCATTAATGGAGCTAAGCTCCTCTAGATTTCCTTCGGAACTCAAGGTATAATGTGATAACATAGACTTGTTTGAAAAATCAAAAGTAAAATAGAATGTTCCTTCTTTGTCATCTACGAGACTAAATCCATCAAGATATAGAGAATACATTGTCGGTATTCCAATAAATAGCCTACTGTTCCATGGACCACTACGCCAATAGGGTTTGCTGTCATTCCAAATGAATATTTCAGGAAGATTGAAAAAGTAAATACCTGCAAAAAAGGCTCCAACGGATGGATCAGAAGGCCTCTTCCATGACGTTAGCTGCACATTCTTGCCTGTTATTATATCAGTAATCATTTTCATCTTTGGCAGTAATGAATCAGAAGGATGTTGGAAACTCTCCCATAAGATTGAAGCGGTATTGTTTTCTTTCAAGACAAGGTTCCCGGAATCTAAAAGCTGAGCACTTGGATTGGAAACTGAATTTGTAACATTTGATGACCAAATAATCTTCTTTTCTTCATCTAATATCACTAGATTGCCATCTTCGGATATAGTCAGAATCCCAGAGGAAGTCTTGAGGGGCCTGTCTCTATTAGCAACCCATACGACATGAGACGCAGAAACTTTAGCATACCATATCCCAACATACCTATAGGTTGAATTTGTAGGGCTGAAAAATCCCAGTTTAAAGTCACCGCCATTGGAAATTATGATTTCAGGCTCTTTGATGAATTGATGTGCTGCGATAGTGTCTATGGCATATCCAAACTCCAAACAAGCGAAAGATATCAAGAGTACTAGGAGATATAACAAGTTTCTGGTTCGAACGAATCCCATTACTTTTCGGATCGATTCTTCTTGCATGTTTGTGAAAGTGAAGTCGACATCCGATGCCCAAGCGCGTTGTTGATTTGTTCCTTCTTATCTTCATACTTCTGATCTAGCCGGGCGTGATATTTTACCCAAGTCCCGGCCTGTATATTATTTGCATAGAATTTTAAGATATCATTATCCTGTCTTGAACCCTTCAAACTTGAACAAATTTCCAGCGACATTATTTGTGAGCAACACAACTAAATTTTAAGGAAAATGATAGTCTGACTCTCTAATATGCCTATCAAATTTGTCCATTCATATATTTTTATATTTTATTTCTAATAATTAAGTAAATGACTATTAATGAATTATATTTTTTTTTAATGATTAAGAATGTTTAAAAAATACTTAAAAGAAAAAATAAATAAATTCATTTGTACCAGTGTGTATAATTGATGGGCACATTTGATAGGCATCCTAGCATTATCCATATTTTAATTACACAAATATAATAAATCAAGTAATTTATAAATGCTACAGTTATTTAGTTGCTTTCTATATGGCTCATCGATGTCCAACTTGTTTGGATATTTTATTATTTGGACTTTTTTAACCTGATCAATAGCCACCAAAGGTCCAAAAGTCGCCAAATACTTAATTTTAATAAGAGTTGTGGTATATGTACTTACAGTTTTATTTATATTTTTACTTATAAAATTCATTTTATTAGTTTTCTTTTGATATTCAAATTTTAAATTTCATGATTTTTAGCATACTAATAACTAATATACGGAGAAGTAAGTTTTTTATTATTTTTCTTAAGTACATTTAGTATTTTTCTTTTAATAATATCATTGTATATTGCATCATGAGGAGTTTTTTCTCACGGCACATGATACTCAATCTATATGTGAAAATGAAAACGACCTTCATATCATTTAATCTTACAATAAACAAATCGAGTTTAAAAGTATATTAGGAAAACGTAAGGGATAATTGGTGTTTGAAATCTTCTTTTTTAACTATAATTGTAACGTCCCGTTCTCGAAAGTCCGGAGAGTTAACTCATATTACCTGATAATCAACTCCAACATTACTAATATACTTCCAAAAGCTCCAAATCAAACGTAAACACTTCAAATTTAATTAACCACACATACTCGTATATAAAATCCTCAATACAGTAATCTCAAAAATTACCAACTTCTCTACATGTCACTTAAACTCACATTTTAACAATATAATTATCAAAAATACCAATACTCATCGAAAGCTTTCTATTCTTAATCCACTATTCTTAAGTCATCTCACCCAATTCTTCATAGTTCAGATCCTCAGCTGAAATATCTAAAAATCATCTGAAAATATTGGAGATAAGGGGGGTGAGTTATCAACAATTCAGTAAGCAGTGAACATATACTAGTATGTAAACATGAGCATTTTTAGAACTCAGAATGCAGTACAAAATATTTACTTTTAGAATGCATTATCAAAGCATGTTACTAAAAATTTCAAAGCGAAACTTTCAAATAAATTTCTTATTCAAAATCCTTTGGCATGTCAAAAATCTGAGACCTCATCTTCGTCGTATCGGAGCATCACATCGGGACAGATATCATATTTAACCCCCGTGGTAGGGTTATAAACCACCATTATACCCGTGGCTGGGCCATATCCACTATTATAACTCGTGGTTGGGCCATATCTACTATTATTACCCGTGGTTGGGCCGTATCCACTATTATAACCCGTGGTTGGGTCGTATCCACTATTATAACCCGTGGTTAGGCCGTATCCAATCGAGCAGAACCTCAGAATCAAAATTTAATCAGAATACAGAATCATAATCTCATGTCAAGGTTTTAAGATGCTACATCATATCAAAACCAAATACTGAATAGCATCAGATAATCTCACATGTTTGAAATAAATAGAATCAAAACATCTTCATTTATTCACAACAAAACTTTTAGATCTTCATATTTGCTCCTTTTTGCATGATCAGAAACAGAATACACAAAATTAGCTCATGTCTACACCAGTCATGACAAAAAGTACTCTCTTATACAGCTTTCATGCATATGCAAAACACATATTTGAGGTTGCTTTCTGATTTCTTTTCAAAACAAACATGCATATTTTCAAAGCAACCTCATTTTATTTTATTTTATGCAAAGTCTAGCATAGGAACCCCGCTTATCTGGACTTCTTAACTTTTCAGAATTTTCTTCAAAAAAGTCGAGTCGATTATAAATCGTCACCTATAAAAATAATCACATAATTTTCGTAAGTTTTCAATCAATCACGTATTTCAATATTTAAGCCTAAGCTTTTAAAATAGCCTATTTTAATTCCTCAAAACTTAAAACCCTCATAATCCCAAAATATATGATCACTTCCTAAAATCACCAATATACACCATCACCAACGTCAAACTCAAAACACTAATATTTAAACTTGAAACAACCAACAAATCTCATAACATAAACTAATCACGCAAACAACTCCATCATCCAATCTAACCGACCCCCTTACTCCTCGGACTCAGTCCGGCACAACCAACAAATTCACAGTAAATATGAGTTAGTGTAAAAATACATTTAAATTTTAGAAATTCTTTGAGAAAATACTTACAATGCCATAATAAAAAAATTTTAAAGATCACAGAGGTGCTAGAAGTGGCGACACAGCAATGAAATGGTGCAAAATGCACTGTGGTCGTGGGTCTCAAAAATCCACTTTTGAACGGGAACAAACGAAGACTTGAGATTGCTAGGGAATGACTTAGGGATGTCGGTGAAGCTAATGGTGGTGGTGGTTGGCCGTGGGTGGCGGCGTAAAGGGTGGTTGAAGGCCAAAATGTTCAAAACGGAGATGTTGATGAATGTGTTTCACCGGTGGCAGATCGGGGCTGAGGATGGGTGCATTAGGTTGCTATGAGGTCGAGGATGAAGTGGTAAAGAAATGGTGGCCGGAGGTAGCGCGACGGCGGCGCTAGAGCGAAGAGAAGGCTGCGGCTTTAAGCTGTTCGTGGGGACTCACGGCGGTGAGGGAGGAGCTGAAAACCGGAAGGAGAGGTCGCCGGCCGGTGGGGAAGGGAAGGGGCGGTGTCGCCGGACGGAGGCGCACGGCGGCGGGCTGGAGGACGACTCATGGACGCGGGGAGAGAAAGAAGAAGACGTTGCGCGCGCGCGAGAGAGAGAGAGAGAGAGAGAGAGAGGAGAAAAGAAAATGATGAAAAAAAAATTAAAAAAAGCAGGAAAAGAAAAAAAGGAAAAGAAAAATGGAGAGAAAGAAATGAGGTCCAATCCTCACATCTTGGGTCACACAAATGATCCAACGAAAAAGATTTCAAAACAGCTCGTTAAATAAAAGAATTTAAACGTAGTGATTAAATAAAAATAAAATAATTAAACCCAACAATAAACTAATTTAGAATAAAGAGAAATTTAAATGCATAAAAATAATTAATATTAAGGAAACATATCAAATTTAATTTTCACAAATTAAAATTTCATAAAAATAAACCCACTAAAAATCTGACAAATTTAAAACAAGAGAATCAATTTTTAAATTAATAAAAATAATCCTTCCATTAAAAATACACTAAAATACGAGGTGTTACATCCTTCCCCCCTAAAAAAAAAAATTCGTCCTTGAAATTTGCAAGGTCAAACATCAACGCTAAGGCAGTTACAAGATACAACTCAGAACACTCTTAAGAAAATCATACCATCAAAAACTCCCAAACAGGCATGTGTAATGTTCTCTCAAGTCTACTCCCATAGGCAATTCCATCATATTCGCATTAGTCTCTCAATGGCACCTCACGTCTAGTACCCCTAGGGCAGCCACGTAATCCGAAATCTCCACTTCCACAAAACACTCAGTAATTTCTGATGATTATTATCTTCACACAAAATAAACTGCTAATCTCAAAATCACCAAGAATGTCCTCCCGAATCTACACCAACTATCATCCTTAAATTTGATATGGATCAAATACCAAAATCTACCACTGTAACCCCAAACTAATAACAACCATTATCCAAACTAGATCAATACCTTCAATCCCCAAAGAAATAACCTCCTTGAAAATCCATATATCAATAACTCGACTCTGATCAATCCCATTTTAATGGTCATATACTAATCAGTATCCAAAATAAATCAAGCTAGCACACCAAGCCTGCGGAATTAAAAACTTAAATCTTATTACAAATCAGTCCTTCAAATCTGTAATTCTAAAACCTTAAATTATACCAGAATCATTTTCCGAAATCTGTAAGATCGATGAACTTATATGCAATAATAAAACAATCGACTCTCGATGCTTTCAAAATCTAAAATATTAAATGATAACAAATCATTTCCTAAAGTCTGCAAAATCTTAAACCTTTGGTGAAATTTCCGTAAATCTATCATTAAAGTTTGTTGAACTTACAACCTCCTATTCTAAAGCCGCATGTCATACCTCCACAAAATCGAAAACCTCAAATATCCTACTTCCCAAATAGATCACCCAGACCATGCCGTTCATTTCAAACCTCAATATTATAAACGCAAACCAAATTGATAAAAGTTCAAGCCTACTACACTAAATATTTATATCTAACAATGACATTATCAGTTGTACCATCTTCCTGCCATAACTTAATCCTTAACCCACTTTTCAATTTCGAACTAAACAAACAAAATAAAATAAAACAAAATAATATAAAATAAACTTAATAAATAAAATAACATAATTTCAATTCAAATAAGATCAAATCAAATAAAATGAAATAAATTCAATTTAAATAAAAATAATAATTTCAAATTAAACCTTTAAACTTTTCTGGTACTGCATCTACTGGACATATGGTTTTACCCATTCTTAGTCATATCTTTAACCAACTCATATAGTCCTTCTTACCATCTAATAATGTAAACCCGACATCGCTCTAAACTCCCGTACATCTTTAGAATCTAAACCACAAAAATCTAAACCTTAAATCTTATAAAGATTATCTCTTATAGTCCACATAGTAAGCTTGTCGAATCTAAAATCCCTAAACCTCCAAAATCTCAAAACTCAATCATAAAGTCTGCAATCTTCCGTAGGCATTATCATTGATCTTCTATAGCATCTCACAGGGTCCAATCTTCCGCTCTTTAAGCTTATTATACTCTCCAACAGAAAAACAATCACGAGTTAATACTATCCAAACAAAATGACCAACAACAAAAAGCACCTGGCGACGATGACTATCTACTTGAACCTTGTACTTGGCATTACTCTCGTGAATGGCCAACTTCACTTGATCATGGATGCCTCTAAGATGTTCTGCCACCTCATCTGCCTTTTGATTCAAACGACCTACACGTGGAATGGGGGCTAAGTCCAGCACACCGGACGGGTTCTGACCATAGACAATCTCAAATGGACTCAGTCCTGTGGTTCTGTTCTTGGATCTATTATAGGTGAATTCTGCTTGGGGAAGAGCCAGATCTCATTGCTTTGGTTTAGTTCCAACCAAACTCCTCAAAAGATTGCCCAAACTCCGGTTCACCATCTCGCTCTAACCATCTGTTTAGGGGTGGTAGGCGCTATTGAAGTTCAACTTTGTCCCCAGTTTCTCCCATAAGCTCTTCCAGAAATGGCTCATGAACTTTGTGTCACGATCTGAAGTGATTGACCGGGGAACACCATGTAAACGAACAATCTCCTCAAAGTAAAGATGAGCGATCCGAGCAGCATCTATTGTTTTCCTGCAAGCTACAAAATGGGCCAGCTTGAAAGACCTGTCAAACACAACCAAAATAGAATCCATGGATCATTGGGAACGGGGTAAACCCAGCACAAAGTCCATATTGACATCGAACCAAGGAGCCTCAGGAGCAAGCAAGGGGGTGTATAGGCCTGCATTGGTGAGAACCCCCTTGGACCCCTTACACACATAACATCGCTCCACATAATGCGCCACATCACTGGTCAGTTTGGGCCAATAGTAATTAGAGAAAACCAGGGACAACATCTTATCTCGCCCAAAATGACTCTCGCTATGAAGTTCACCAATAATCTGCTGCCTTGGTGAACAATCTGGGATGCACAACTGTAATCCACGAAATAAATAACCATTATGCAAAAAAAAATCATTTTGTTGACCATCAATTACCTCCCGAAACCTTTTGGGACACTGATATTCAGACGACCCCGAGACGATTTTTTTTCTTCCGAAAAGAAATCACAGTTTTTTTAAACCTCTTCTGTGTAGTGTTTAAACCTGTCTGGAGAAAAACCTGAAAAGAAATAGTTGAACCCTAGTTTAATAAGGCTCAAGCAGTGTCTCAACTAGGCATAATGCATGATAGGAGGCTTTATGCCATCAATCATGGGCTGGTGCAAAGGAGTTGGGTTCACTTGGCAGACAAAATCGAGACTGTAAAACAGGTATGCCACAAAGTAAGGATTATGCTCTCTGAATTGACGATAAACCTTTCGTCTATAAAATAAATAAATAAAATAAAAAGTGAGGATTGAATCGTCCTCTTTAAAAGAAAAGTTGAAATCAGAATTGGTTGATTTTTAGTACATTAAATGCTCTGATTTTGTGAAAATAATTATTAAACTCCAATCTAATGCCTCATCAGTTGATTATTACAGCCAACATATAAGATCATATCTAACCCGGATTTCATGAAAACATTATCTGCAGGTTCAATTGAGAAGATCATGATTTGAGAAAATTTGGGTTTCGGTTTGTTTGACAACACCACTGTTCTCAAGAATTTTAACATATTCTCAAATATTTCCTTTCCAAACATCACTCAAATATAAAATATTTTTCAATTTCAAATCTTCAACTTTTTTATCTAATCATTACAATTTTCTCAAATTCTCTAACAAAACACAAAAAATAATACTACTTTTTCAAATTTCAAAAAGTAATTATATTAAAAAATTATATTTTAACAATTTTTTAATTTTAAAATATTTTTATTCGAATTTTTCTTTATCATTTGCCAAAATCCAATAAAACATATTAACTCAAACTATTTCACTGTTATTCATAAATATATTGAGATATTGTAAGTATTCAAACTCAGCCTTAGACTAACTGATTAAGAACAAAAATTATATTCAGCAAATATGTGCAGGTTCTATCGAAAGTTTGCGACTTGTTCCCTTACAAAATGATTGTTTCAAACACTCGAGAGTACGTGTCATCTATCTACCATGAATCATTGTAATAGTGACATTGTTGATACTGCTTTTTATTCGTATGCGAGTTGAAGACCCTGTTTCTGGAGCAACTTGAATTGCAGTGAATAGGGGTTGTTTTGGACGAGGCAGCTCAATAATCTCACTTTTTAGCATGGAAATAGCAACATGCACACTTGGCCTATCTTTAGCTAAATCCTGCACACACAACAGCCCGACATGTATACATCTCAAGATCTCCTTCTGAAAGTATGGTTCTGATATCACTGGATCGATTAAGGCTGCAATATTGTCTGTGTCCCACATTTTCCATGCCTGTAAACATGAAACATGAATGGAATTATTTCAGTATGTTGGAGAAAAAAATACTCGAGATTCTTCAAGTTGGATACTGATACAACATGATCTTTTGGCAACATCTGATTCAAATATAAAAGCCATAATCTTGAGCTCAACTATGTCATCCACTCTTCATACTACTCTCGATCAATACTAGGTTACTCAAAGACTAGGAGACGATAAGATAAGAGAGACTTACAAATCCTAAAAGACTCGTGATTTGCTCATCATAATAAAAACTAGCATTTCTTCTTCCACTCATTATTTCTAGTAACAATACTCCAAAGCTGAAGACATCTGATTTTTCTGAAAAACGCCCTGCCATTGCATATTCCGGAGACATATAACCGCTGAACTCGAGCAATTGAATACATATAGGTCTTGTTATCACCAATATTAGCAATAATAGTATCTAATTGAATTGAGCAAACAAAGATATACTTACTATGTTCCGGCAATCCTTTTAGTATTGGCTTGGTCTCCATCGCCTCCAAAAATCCTGGCCAATCCAAAATCTGATATTTTTGGGTTGAGCTCTTCACCCAATAATATGTTACTTGCCTTTAGGTCCCTATGAATAATCCTTAGTCTCGAATCCCTGTGAAGGTAGAGTAGACCTCGACCAATTCCTTCAATAATGTTGATGCGTTTTCTCCACTTTAGCAACTCTCGTTTGACTGGATCTAAATAAATAAGAAAAAATAAAATGAAGATTAGACATATCACAACCATAAATACATAATCCCAGACTAGGAGATACTAACATAAGGCAACAGAATTAACTAACCAAAAAGAAATGTGTCCAAACTTTTGTTTGGCATGTATTCATAGACCAACATCTTTTCTTCTTCTTCAACACACCCACCAAGGAGTCTAACAAGATTTCGATGCTGAAGTTTAGAAATCACCACCACCTCATTCATAAATTCTTCTAGCCCTTGTCCTGAAGTTTTCTCAAGTCTTTTAACTGCAATTTCTTGTCCATCTTGCAATTTTCCCTATAAAAAAAACAACCCAATGACTATATGTACATTCAAGCTATTAGCCATTAATAAGCCTCTACGAGGTGCAACCATTACCCTGTATACAGGACCAAATCCACCCTGTCCTAGCTTATTAGATTGATCGAAGTTGTTTGTGGCACTTGCTAGCTCCTCAAGACTAAGTATCGGTAGCTCCTCAAGTTTGTCTTTGTTCATGCTGACTGCAAGATTTTCTTCACCACGAAATTTTAGATACATTCCACCTATTTTGAACAATTAATTTCCATTAGTTTTCTTTTTCCTTGATGGTTTAGCCATCTGTAAATAACTAAACTGAAGGAATGTGCATTATACCTTTTCGTCTAGCCATCCACTGGCATAAAAAGAAAGTGCAAATGGCGGTGAACATTGATCCTATGACCACTGTGACAATGATGATTACTTTCACTTCTCCCTTTTTATCTGCAAATTAGGAGCATCAAATTAATTCATCTAAAGTAGGCTACAAAATAACTAATTTTTCTCTATTTTCTTTTATGTGTATATACTTGGGAAGTTCATAGCTTAGGAAGTTCGAAACGTAATATAAACTTCGAAAGGAAAAAAAAAAAAAAAAAAATCAACCCACCAAGTTCTGAATAGGCCACACGAACATAAAGATCAACTCCTCCAGTGGAAAACTTTGGTGAGTCTATCAAGTCACTGCTCCATGACATACACCCAATGCCAGATTCATATGCGTAAGCTATACAAGAACAATTCTCCAAACACTGGTATCTACATTCATCCTCAACACTAGACGATCAATTTGCAAAGTCTGGCGTTTTCATCATATTCACTTTCAAAAACCCATCCTTTTTGCCTTCTTCACCACCAGTGCTCATCACCCTCTTACACTGCAAGGGCTTCTTCCTCACACAACCGCTAGTCCAATTTCTTCCATTCTTTGGCTCAAACCCCTCTAAACAACTGCAAATTGGTGAATTATGTAAGTCACAACTTCCAAATGGCCCACACTTGCCATAAATATTGCATTCTGACATCAAAGATGTGTCGACCCCCCAAACCTTCCCATTAATGGAGTTAACTTCCTCTAGATTTCCTTCGGAATCCAAGACGAAATGTGATAACATAGACTTGTTTGAAAAATCAAAAGTAAAGGAGAATGTTCCTTCTTTGTCACCTACTAGACTAAATCCATCAAGATATAGAGAATACATGGTTGGTATTCCAATAAATATCCGACTGTTCCATGGACCACTACGCCAATAGGGTTTGCTGTCATTCCAAATGAATATTTCAGGAAGATTGAAAAAGTAAATACCTGCTGAAAAGGTTCCAACGGATGGATCAGAAGGGCTCTTCCATGACGTTAGCTGCACATTCTTGCCTGTTATTACATTAGTAATCATTTTCATCTTTGGCAGCAATGAATCAGAAGGATATTGGAAACTCTCCCATATGATTGACCCTGTAACGTTTTCTTGCAAGATAAGGTTCCCAGAATCTAAAAGTTGGGCACTCGAATTGGAAACTGAATTTGTCACGTTTGACGACCAAATAATCTTCTTTTCCCCGTCTAATACCACTAGATTTCCGTCATCAGATATAGTAAGAATCCCAGAGGAAGTCTTGAGGGGCTTCTCTCTATTAGCAACCCATACGACATGAGACGCAGAAACTTTAGCATACCATATCCCAACATACCGATTGGTTGAATTTGCAGGGCTGAAAAATCCCAGTTTAAAGTCACCGCCATTGGAAATTATGATTTCAGGGTCTTTGATGAATTGATGTGCTGTGATAGTGTCTATGGCACATCCAAACTCCAAACAAGAGAAAGATATCAAGAGTACTAGGAGATATGAAAAGTTTCTGGATCGAACCGCGAGTCCCATAACTTGTCGGATCGATGCTTCTGGCATGTTTGTGAAAGTGAAGTCGACTTTGGAATTTAAAAATTCTTAATGGTTAAGGATATTTAAAAATTTCTTAAAGAAAATGAAAAAAAAAATTCATTTGTTCTATCATTGTCCACATTTTAATTACACAAATATAAATCAAGTTTAATGCGGTATTTATTTAGCTGCTTTCTATTTGGCTCATCGATTTCCAATTAACTTGTTCGGATATTTTATTACTTGGACCTTTTTAACCTTATCAATAGCCACCAAAGGTCCGAAAGTTGCCAATTAAATACTTAATTTTAATAATATCATTGTATATTGCAACATGAGTTTTTTCTTCCCGGCACATGATACTCAATCTATATGTCAAAATGAAAACGACCTTCATATTATTTTATCTAACAAATCGAGTTTAAAAGTATATTAGGAAAATGTCAGAGATAATTGGTGTTTGAAAGGGTGTCCCACACTCAGATGTCCAAGATGACCATCCGACTTGTTTGCGAACTCAAAAGTAAAATAGAACGATCCTTGTTTGTCAAGAGCTCCTGGTAGGTTGTCCAATAAAGATCAGACCATTCCAAATGTATACTTCTGGAAGATTAAAAAAGGAAGATTCTCGCCATTTATATTATATTATATTATATTAGTACTCATTTTCATCTTTGGTACAAATGAATCTAAAGGATGTTGGAAACTTTCCCATATGATCATTGACTTGGTAATGTTTTCTTGCACGACCAGGTTCCCGAAATCTAGAAGTTGGGCGCGGGATTTGATGACCAGGTTGGCCATCATTTGATGACCAAATAATCTTCTTTTCTCCGTCTCATACGTCTAGATCATCACCGTCTTTTCTGACCCTATTGTTAGCAAAAGACTTTCATTTTCTGACCCTATTGTAACATTGGAGGAGATCCCAGCATGCATTTATTGGTTTAATGAAATGAATATGAGAATTTTAAAAAAAAAAAAATAACAAAACAAAAAGAAGAAGAAGAAGAAGATCATCACCGTCTTCAGATATAGTAAGAATTCCAGAGGAGGTCTTGGGGGCTTGTTCCTATTAGCAACCCATATGGCACGGGCTTGTTCCTATTAGCAACCCATAGGTCAAACGGGTTAATTTCGGATCTGTTCAACCTATTTACATAAACGAGTGAAAATAGGTTGACACGACACAACACGACCCGTTATGTTAATGGGTCGTGTTAGGGTTTGAGATTTTGACACAATAAACTTAATGGGTCGGGTTAGGGTTGACCTATATAGTATAATATACATGTCTTGAGACAACACGAACACGACCCGTTAACACGATTTGACACCTATAAACCAACCATAGCGATAAGAAGAATTTGCAGGGCTAAAAGATCTCAATATGGGCTCATCACTAGAAGGGTATTCCCCTCCCAGACCACTGGGTTGGGCCTGGGCATGATACTAATTAGGCCCCTCTCGGACTAGACTCTACCCTCCCATGGCCCAAGAATCACAAAAAGAGCCCAGCCCACAAGCTGTGTTAGCAAAAAGAGAATGCATCACGTGGAAAACAAGTCGAAGGGGACAAACAAGACGCGCCGACCTTGATACTCACCTATGATGCCCAGCTTTAAAGGATCTACAATGGCAAGTGGACGGAAAGCATGAGCTCCACTCTCTAGGGGTGCCGCACCCCACTGCACCGCCCCATTCGCCCCGCCCCAGCCCATGCGAGACGGGGGTTCTGTCCTACTCGTCCGAGGTGCGGGGCGCCCCGCCCCGCCCACACCCCTGGAGGCCAGCGAAGGTGGGGGACAGAAGGGGCTAAGCCCCCACTCCACTTTTCCCCCGCCCTGCATAATTATTAAAAATTAAGTTAAGTTAAGTCCCCCCCCCCCCCGGTCTTCTCGAACTCTCGTCTCTCTCTCATACTCACTCTCTCTTTGTCTCTCACTCTTATACTCACTCTCTCGCGCTCTCTCTGTCTCTCTCTATTGATCTCTTCTCTCTTTCTCTAACTCCCAGACATAGTTTTTTTTTATTTTTATTTTTTTTTTTGAGTTTTGGATTGGAGATTGGAGGAAGGATGGGTTGAATTGGAGATGGAGGATGAGAATGATAGTGAATTTGTGTGTTGTGGATTCTGATTTGTGCATGTGTTTGAAATTGATGTCACCTCTGTCACTGTGTTTCATTCTTCTTCTTTTTTTTTGTAGTTTGTACTTTCTGGGTGTTCGGATTTGGAACGCTAAATCAATTTAGGGGTCCAATTAGGGGTTCAATCCAAAACCCCTAAATAAATTGATTTAGCCTTTTGATTTAGGGGTTTCAATTAAAACCCCTAAATTTAAATTGAAACCCTAAATCAAAAGGTTAAATCAATTTATTTAGGGGTTTCGAATTAAACCCCTAAATCAATTTAGGGGTTCAATCCGGTTGATTTAGGGGTTTCAATCCAAAACTCTTAAATTGTGTTGGCTTTGCACTTCGCCTTGTTTTTTCATGTGTGGTATATTATTATAATTTTTTTATGTCTTGTGTTGATTGATTTTATAATTTTTTATTGTGTAGTGGAATCAAGAATGTCTTGTCAAAAGGATTTCAGTGATGGCCCTCCTACCCCTACCAGTACCTCTGTCCCAGAACTTAACCCTACTCCAACCCCTTGAAGTGGGAGTACACCTTGCCCCGCCCCCAAGCCCACACAAGACAAGAAACTCATTTCCATAATTTGGTCTCACTTTACCAAACTAGAGGGTGGTGACCCCAATAACCAACAAGCTAAATGTAATTATTGTGAGAAATTATATGGATGTCACTATAGGAAACATGGTGCATCCCAGTTAAAGGTCCATCTAGAGAAACAATGCAAGAAAAGTCCAATATTAAGATCCTTAATGGAGAATAGTCAATCTAGACTAGATATTGGAATAAAACAAATGTCGGAAGGCAATAGTGGGGGTCCAACATTGAAAGGATATACGAAGTATAATGCCGATGAGTTTAGAAGGAAGTTGTTCGTATGGTTATCATAAACAAGCTACCTTTTCAGTTTGTGGAGGGGAGAGGGTTCCAAGAATTTGTCCAAGAATTGCAACCTAGATTTACGCTTCCTTCTCACCACATTGTGCAAAGGATATTAAAAAGATGTACAGGAAATATAAAGATGTTTTGAGGGGCCAATTGGCGAGTTTCGTAGTTTGCCTCACTACCGATACTTGGACTTCTGTCCAAAATTTTAATTATATGTCTTTAACTGTTCATTTTATTGATTCTAATTGGATTCTTCATAAAAAATATTATTAAAGTTTGTCAAATAACTTATCACAAGGGTGAGACGATTGGGATGGTCTCAATAAAGGAGTGGGGGATGGCATGGGTTGCAGCAAAGCAGTCCAAGGCCAGATGGATTTGGTTCCGTGTTCTATATCACCTATTGGGATTTTATCAAAGATGATGTTGTCGAGGCAGCTCGGAAGTTCTTTAGTGGGAATGCTTTGCCAAGGTATTATGCTTCATCTTATATTGTGCTTATTCCAAAGGTTACAGAGCCAAAAACTTTGACAAGTTTAGGCCAATTTGTTTATGTTCTGTGGCCTGTAAAACATTTTCCAAGATTATTGTAAGAAAATTATCTGGTTCGCTCCCACGTTTGATCTCCCCTGAGCAAGGAGCGTTTATTCCTAAGCGTAGCATTTTTTAGAACATCTCGCTGGCCCAGGAAATGGTGCATTCCATAAATAAAAGGGTCCAGGTTGGGAATGTCATGGTAAAGATTGATATGGCAAAGGCATATGATAGGGTGCATTGGAAGTTTCTTTTAGGGGTGCCTGAGAGTTTTGGTTTTTCTCGGCAGTTGCGTAAATTGATAGAGGAGTGTGTGAAGTGACCTTGGTACTCTGTTATAATGAATGGGACTTATAAGGGCTTTTTCAAGGCAAGTAGGGAACTCCGTCAAGGTGATCCCCTTTCGCCTTATTTATTTATTTTGATGGAAGAGGTCTTGTCTTGTCTATTAACGAAACAATTTGAGGAGGGACGCATCGGAAGGTTCTATCATCCACGGGGAGTGCCGTTGATTTCGCATTTGTTTTATGCGGATGATGTTTTGGTTTTTATTAATGGTGGAAAAAGATCCTTAAGACGTCTGGTTGATACATTACTCACCTATGAGCGGTGGTCTGGACATATGGTTAATAAAGAAAAATCTGCACTTTTCCATTCTAGTCGGATTAGTATAGCACGAAGAAGGGGATTGACAAGGGTGTCGGGTTTTGTGGAAGGGCAATTTCCAATGTGTTATTTGGGAGCTCCCCTTGTGAATTAGAGGCTTAAGGCATCACATTTAGAGTTTTTGATGGCTAAGATCAGGTCCAAAGTAGCAGGACGGAAGGCGAAATTACTATCCCAAGGTGGTAAAATTGTTCTACTTAAACATGTATTATCGAGTATGGCCTCTCATATTCTTGCAGTCAAGGACGTGCCAAAAGTTGTTATAAGTATGATTAATTATATTCTTGCCACATTCTTCTGGGGGGGAGGAAAATGGGAGATTGAAGACTAAATGGAGGTCTTGGTCAAGAATTTGCAAGCCTATGGCTGAAGGTGGTTTGGGGATTAGGGGATTCTCAGAGGTTCAACTTGCAATGCATATAAAGTTAGCTTGGCGCTTAATGTCGATGGACTCTTTATGGTCAAGGTTTTTCTTGGCTAAATATGCTAGACAGTGTCATGTTTCTTTGGTGTCGAGACAAACTAATGGGTCTAGATTATGGAGATCTATAGTTTCGGTTATTTCGGCAGTGTGTGAACAGATGAAGTCCAAAATGAGAGGAGGGAAAATTTCCTTCTAGTTTGACAGATGGCTCTCGGTGGGCCCTTTGTGTGAGTTGGTTCAGCCAGTTGTAAATCCGGGCCTACTTATTAAAGAAGTGTGGATTGGGAATAACTGGAACATGGAGTTGTTAGTTCAGCTAGTGGGTGGGGAAATTGCTGAAAATGTTTTAAGGAGTGTTCGAGTTGGGCAGCAAGGTAAATGATGTTTTAATTTGGAAAGCTGCTAAAGATGGGTTCTTCTCTTCGGCTAGTTCATGGGAGCTGATTCGAGTTAAGGGTCAGCCTTCTTATTGGCTAGACTGGATTTGGCACAATTTACTCCCTAAGAAGATCTCTCTTGGAGAGCTGAATTTAATTGTTTATCTGTGGATGTCAAAGTGCAGACTCGGGGAGTTGCATTGGCCTCAAGGTGTGATTGCTGCTCTGGTCCACATGAGGAGACCTTGGATCATATTTTTACTACAGGAGAGATTGCCTCTAAGGTATGGAGGGATGCTTCAGTGGCCCTTTGAGTTTATTGTATACAGGCTGTAACATGGTGGAGTTGTGTATCGGATGTCTTGTGCGAAGAAGACCTCCAAAAGAGGAATTCTAATTGGTGTCCTTCCTAGTGTTATATTACCTGGAGGTTGTGGCAGAGGAGATGCAAGGCTAGGATGGAAGGTGCTTATGAGTCTGCAGAGTGTGTATGGTGCTCAGTTTGGCTTTGGTTAGGCAAGTTAGTGAATGGGATGCTAGATAAAAAGGCTTTGTCTTCATTTGATGCCAAGGTGCTTCGGGAATTGGATATTAATTTTTCAGAGGGTCCGATTGAGAGAGTTATTTCAGTTGCTTGGTCCGGGCCTCGAATTGGTTGGTGGAAACTTAATGTTGATGGCAGTTGTAGGGGAAATCCAAGTATCTATGGGAGTGGTGGTGTTGTTCAGGATCATCATGGCGATGTTAAGGGTGTGTCCTCGGATCATTTTGGGGAAGGTACCAATAATGAGGCTGAGTTGAGGGCGTTGCTGCAAGGGGTTCGTTTCTGTAAAGAGCTAGGCTACCAATCTGTGATTATCGAATGTGATTCAAAAGTGGTATGTGATTGGTTGATTGGTAAGCAATGTAATGTTTGGTATTTATGGGACTTCTGGGAGGAACTTCTTGAGGTTTTGGATGGGATGCGATATGAAGTGGTGCACCAATTTCGGGAAGGAAATAGAGCTGCAGATTTGCTTGCACGTTGGGGTGAATCTGGGTTGGTCTGCAAATGGGGCGTGGAAGTGAGTCTACCAGCTCCTTTGGTGGGATTTTACGTACGGATAAGTCAGGCTTACCTAGCTTTTGTAAACTTAAGTGAATATGTATAGGTTTTTTAGTGTTTTGGCTTTGTTGATTTATTTTCTGGGTATTGGTGGTTTGGTTTTTCGTAATACATTGCTACGGTGTTAGTCTATGGGGGGTTTATTGCTATATTTGTTATTTTTTGGGTTTGAATTGTTATAAGGTTTTCCTCCGCCATAAGTGAGGATCTTTAATAAAATTGGGAGGGGGTCACTCTTGGACATGTGACCACTTCTCTTTAAAAAAAAAAAAGCATCATCTAATGATGTCGCCTTGGGATATCTGAAAACTTATCTTAGAGAGACAAATAAAATATTCTTGGGTGGTGAATATTTGCATGTTAGATGTTCTGCACATATCTTGAATATAATTGTGACTGTGGGATTGAAAGATGTTGTTGATTCAGTTGCACGAGTTATAATGGTTGTGAAATTTGTGAGGTCTTCTCCTTCTAGATTGGAGAAATTTAAGATTGCTACGAAAACTATGGGCATAACATCGAAGAATGGTCTTTGTACTGATGTTCCTATTAGATGGAACTCAACCTTCTTGATGTTGGAGGCTGCCCAAGAATATAAGGCAGCCTTTCAATTATTAGGTGATGAAGATATTCAATATGTCAAATACTTTAATGAGCACGGGAGATTAGGAAAGCATAATGATGATGATTGGGAGGTAGTTTCTACTTTTGTTGATTTTCTCAGACATTTTTACGATGTCACATTGAAGTTATCTGGTTCTTTGTACCCTACATCCTATGAATTTTGTCAACAAATATGTAAGGTGAAAGAAAAATTAGACGACATGTATAGGGGTTCCAATCTAAGGATGACGGGGATGGCATTGACCATGAGGGTCAAATATGACAAGTATTGGGGAGGTTTGAGTAAACTAAATATTTTGTTATATGTGGCTGTTATTATTGATCCCCATATGAAAATTTCAGGCATGTTATATGGTTTGGGACTTGCGCACAATCAGGCATGGGCTGATCTTATTGGTGAGATGGCCCGAGATACCCTGGCTAAATTATATGATGAGTTTAATGCAATTAAGGATGGTACTGCATCTACTAAACCTACACCTACCCCCAACACCTCCTCTAGATACCGGGGCAACAAAGAAACATAGATTGGCGTAGAGTAAGACCCTCTGTAACACCCCGTATTTTAGTGTATTTTTACTGAAAGATTATTTTTATTTGTTCAAAAATTTATTCTCTTGTTTTAAAATTATCGGATATTTTAAATGGTTTATTTTATGATCTTTAAATTGTGAAAATTAAATTGTTATGTTTTCTTAATATTTATTTACTGTTGTACATTTAAATTATCTTCTTTTAAATTAATTTAGTGTTGGATTTAATTATATTATTTGCATTGTATCATTACGTTTAAATTATTTTAATTGACTTGCGGTTTTAAAATCTTTTCCGTTAGATCATTTATATGACCCAAGATATAAGGATTGGACCTCATTTCCTTCCTTCTATTTTTCTCTTTCCTCTTTCTCCTTTTCTTTTCCTTTCTTTCTTTTTTTTCTTCATCTTCCTTTTCTCTCCCGGCGCGCAGCCCCTCCTTCTCTCCCGTCTGATTTCTCCTCCACCCAGCCCGCCGTCGTCGCGCCGTCGCGCCGCCGTGCGCCACACCGCCCCTCCCATCAGCTTCCCCACCGGCCGGCGACCACCCCCCCTCCATTTCCAGCTCCTCCATTGCCGTCGTTAGCCTCCACGCACCACTCCAAGCCACGGAGCATTTTGAGCTCCAGCACCGCCATCGCACCACCTCCGGCCACCATCTCTTCACCACTTCATCCTCGACCTCCTAGCAACCCAATGGACCCAACCACAACTCCGATCCGTCACCGGTGAAACACATCCAACCTCATTTCCTATTTGGGTATTTTTGGCTTAAAACCACCTTTTGCGCCGCCACCCACTGCAAACCACCACCACCATTGGCTTCACCGACCTCTCTAGGCGCTACCTTATCAATTTCGGGTCTTAGTTTGTCCCCATTCAAAAGTGGGTATTTGAGACCCACGACCACAGTGTATTTTACACTGTTACGTTGCTGTGCCGCCACCTTTTGCAGCTCCATGATCCTTCGGAAATTATTATATAGTACTGTAAGTATTTTTCCAAAGAACTATCATGATTTAAATATATTTTTGTACAAACTCATATTATTGTAATCTGGTTAGACATGCCGGACTGAGTCCGAGGAGTTCAGGGGTCAGATAGATTGTGGACGGAGTTGTGTGTTTGGTTGGTATTGTGAATTGATGGTTGTTGTGGTGTTGTTCATGTACATGGCATATTGCACGCATGATCATTTTTGTAAAGGAAACTGGGTTTTCGTGTACATGCATTCATGTTCATGTGTTTCATGAAAACTGGGTTTTCATGTGTTAAAGGATTTTGGCTGCGTGTGTATCACGACCCCAAGCCGAGATGGGGTATTATCTCGGTGGAGCTCCTCTGGTCACTCGAGAGTGAAATATACTGAGTGACGTCCCCTGGATTGTCACTGGGCGACGATGGGATTGGACGAGATGGTCTCGTGCCGACTCCGTGGCCCCTCTGCTGGTGGGGGTTAGAGGATGCTTGGCCACGAACGCACTGGGTGCGAAACTGGGCATCGCTCGTTGCGTAGTGGGTGCTTGGCCACAAACGCGCTGGGCGCGGAACTGAGCATCGCTACGAAGCCAGGACGTGCGGATGATCCCTAGGGGAGATCATGGTACATTGGTTAATGGAATAATGAGCTGTTTTCTGAGAAAATAGCGTGTGTTGATTAAAAGGTTTTTATGTGATTCATTTTCTGGGAAAATGAGATTTTATTGATTTGGGTCATTTTCTAGGAAAATGACGGAGTATTCTTTTTGGGCCAAAATGGGATTTTGGCGTGTGTGGAAAATATCTATTTTCGGAGAAAATAGTATTTTTTTGGATTTAATGCATATCTCATCATATGCATGCATGTTGGTAGTATTAATATATTTTTATCTCGTGGTTATTTGGGTTATACTTACCTATGGTATCATTTTGTGATAACGCAGATTTTGATGCAGATGAAGCTGAGGGTGAGCCTGAGGATTCGGCTCCGCCCGAGGAGTGATCTGGGATCACTCGTTTTGGTTTGAGATTTGTAAAATATTTATTTTGGATGATTGTATAATTTTTAAACCTTTTTACTGATTGTTTAAAATGTATTAACAATTCTGGTACTTAGTTATATTAATTATCCGTTGCGTTGTTTTTGTACACTGTTGCATGCACACACACTTGGCACTAACGTTGGGATGTGTGACCCTATTGTCATCATTCCGGCGTCTCGATTCCCGTGTCTCCTTACATGGGGGTCGTGGGTGCCACAGGTGGTATCAGAGCAGTTCGGCTCTGGGTAAAACCACATGTCCCATAGGTGGAGTACCAGAAAGTTTTAAAGTTGTGATTTGAAATTATTTGGTTTGAAGTATGTTATTTTAATGGTTTTAATTTATTTATGTTTTTATATTTTGTTGGTTTTATTTATTTTATTGTATACTATTTGTTTGTTTATTTTATATTATTTGTTTTATTTTATGCCAGGTTATTTTATTTTATTTTATTTTATTTTATTTTATTTTGTTTTGTTCAGAGTTGAAAAGCGGGTTAAGAGTTGTGCTATGGCAGGAAGATGGTACGATTGTAAATGTCATTGTTAGACTTGAACACTTCGTGTAGTAGGCTTAAACTCTTGGCAACTAGATTGTTTTAATATCGAGGCTTGAAGGGAACGGCATGATCTGGGTGAACTGTTTGGAGTAGGAACTCAAGTTGCTGCTAAGGAGGGGAATAGTTTTAAATTGCTTAGGATAATTGAGGTTTTATATTTCGTGGAGATATGTCATGAGGCTATTATAGCATAGGAGGTTGTAAGTTCAACGAATTCCAAGGTTAGATTTTTGAGAAGGTCACCTAAGGTTTGAGGCCTTATAGTTTTTAGGAAATAAGTTTATTGGATTTAAGGTGATAGGTTCAACAAGCATTCGAAGGATTAGTTAGATTAGAAGTTTTCGATTTTGCCGACTTTGATAAGCAGTTTGATAACATTTGGAGTTTTAGAATTTACAAGTTTTATAAGGTGAATGTTTTAGATTTAAGGTCATGGATCTTTAAGATTTTGGGAAATGATTTTTATTTGGTTTAAGGTTTTAGAATTGCAGAGTTGAAGGGTTGAATTATAATAGGATTTGAGTTCTTAGTTTTGTAGACTTGGTACGCTAGCTTAGTCTATTCTATCAATTGATTAGTTGGTAACCATTAAATTGGGATTGATCAGAGTTGAGTTACTGATATAAGAATTTTTAGGAGAAAACTTCTTTGGAGATGAAAGGAAATGATCTAGTTTGTGTATTTTCCGGGGATTGAAGATGTTGATCTAGTTCATAAAATGATTGTTTTTAACTCGAGGTTAGTGACAGGTTGATGATTTAATCCATATCAATTTTAAGGAATAATAGATGGTGCAAACGTAGGAAATGATTCTTGTTGATTTCGAGGATATAAGCCCAGATGATGGAAATTGTAGTGACAGATCACTTGCACGTTTGGAGGATTATTGGTTCTGGCTAAGTGTGCATGAGATCGATAAGTAGTAGTGGTGAGTGTGTATGCATTTCAGAGAGTACAGGGGTCCTTGTCTCATTTTTGGCTTGAAAGAAGTGTCTTGGGTAGGTGTTGAAGATGAATAAATACAATAGTATTAAATTCAAGAAATTTTGGTTTGGAGTTTTTGGTAAGTCAATCGGAGTGTGTAGTCGAAACGGATTACTCAATGGAATGACGGTTGACAATAATTATTGTGATTATCTATAGGAATTAATTGTGACTTGAGGTTACCTAGGAATTTAAATTTTGAGGTTATACTTTCTTTAGAGATTGAGCATCCAGTTGGTTGAATTAAAGACGTTGTTATTTAACTTGAAGAGAGATTGATGGGTCGTCATGTTTGGTGTATGATAAGATCTTGGGAGTTGAAGTTTAGGCATTAGCGATGAATAATATGATCAAGTATGTGAGTTAATCAAGCATTAGGATCCTTGGGTGATTTGCATTGGCTTTTGGTGGATTGATGATTTGAGCTATATGACTGGCCTTGAGGTTTAATAGTGATGTGTTATTGGATGAGCTAGTCGTGCTAATACTAGCTTATAGGAGTAGAAGTAGCGGGACGAGTTACCAATGAGGTTTTGTTAATGTTTTGGTGAACTCATTGATGATTCGTAATGAGTTTAGTCACCGCTAGATTAGATGTTATTATGAATATCGGTGATGAGCTTTTGGGTTTAGATTTTTGGGTAGAAGTTTATAGGTGCTCTTTTTGGTTGGTCGGATTGGAATCGAATCTTTTAAAGTATGCTCCTTATCGTAGATGAGATGGATACATTTTGGGATGCTGAGGTTGGTTTTCTATCTGTGATCATGGATGTATTTTGCGGAATATTGATTTTGATCAAGGCAGCAGGAGTTAATTGAGGAATATGAGTGATAACTCCTGGTTTTGGGGAAAAGAGTATTTTCTACCAAAAGGTGGTAAGAGTTTTCTGGTTAGTAGGTATTGAGCCACCTTGTATTCGATGGTGCTAGTTTTTATGAGGACATAAATTTTATGCATGTGGCGAATTATCAGAGTGTGCAGCCGAAGCATGATATTTGTGATTGTAGTTAGGAGTTCGGATTTTGTACTAATCTTGAGGAATTAGTGGTGACTTGAATTTTTAGATAATGCTTGTAGTTGAAGATTAATCTTTTGGTTGTGCAATTTGTTATTGATGGTTAACCTTGGAAGTGGCCATTAGGTTACCAAATGTAAAATTCAATGGAGGTTTAGAAGTTGAAGCACAGGAGCTGATTGAGGTTAGCATGGATTATTGTATGGAGCTATTGATCATTGGAATTTTCTGGATATTGTATTAAGGTTCTTGTGGAAAATAAGATTTTGGTTAGTATAGTCATCTAGGAATACTGGTCGTGATGTGCCACTGGAGGACTAATACGAGTATGTTGGCTATCGCCATATTTTTTTGAGAAATGTGCCACGTGCCGTCAAGTTAAAGCTGAGCATCAAAGACCTGTTGGTAAACTTCAACCTCTCCCTATTCCTAAGTGCAAGTGGGATGATATTTTATGGATTTTGTTATGGATTTGCCGAGGACCCTAGTGGAAAGAACTTAGTTTGGGTGATAGTTGATCGGTTGACCAAAAGTGCCCATTTCTTGCCTATCAATAATACCGACTCTTTGGGTAAGATGACTCGGTTGTATGTTAAGGAGATAGTGCGTTTGCACGGAGTGCCCAAGAGCATCATGTCAGATCGGGACCCGCGGTTCACGTCCCATTTTTGGAAGAGTTTGCAGGCAGCTTTAGGCACTAAGTTGAAGTTTAGTACTGCATATCACGCACAGACAGACGGTCAATCAAAGCGTACTATCCAGACTCTTGAGGATATGTTGCGTGCTTGTGTCTTGGAATTTCAAGGGAGTTGGGAGAATCACCTGCCGCTAATTGAGTTTGCTTACAATAACAGTTTTCATTCCTCCATTCAGATGGCCCCGTATGAAGCTTTGTATGGGAGGAAGTGTAGATCACTGCTGTGTTGGGATGAAGTTGGCGAAAGTAAATTGATTGGGCTTGAGATAATTCAAGAAATGAAGGACCAAGTTCAGCTTATAAGGACTAAAATGGCAGAAGCCCAAAGTCGCCAAAAGAGTTATGCAGATACAAGGAGAAGAGACTTATCATTTGAGATAGACGATTGGGTTTACCTTAAAGTCTCTCTAATGAAGGGGGTTAAGCGCTTTGGCAAGAAGGGTAAGCTTAGTCCGAGGTATGTTGGCCCTTTCCAGATTATAGAGAAAGTTGGGCTACTTGCTTATAGAGTTGCTCTGCCGGATTATTTTGGGGATGTCCATGATGTGTTCCATGTGTCATCTTTGAAGAAGAGTTTTGGACAGCTAGAGCCGCGTTTTGTCAACTCTGAATGCATTGAATTCGGCCTAATCTTTTTTATGAAGTTGCCCCAACTCAGATTGTGGATTGGAAACAACAAAGGTTAAGGTCTAAGGCAATACCTTTGGTGAAGGTGTCGTGGGGCGATCCGATGGCTCAGGATTTCTCTTGGGAGAGAGAAGTTGACATGAGAGAGCAGTACCCGTATCTGTTCGATTGATTCGGGCGGTATGTTCTTAATTTGCACCTAGTTGAATCTTATTCCTGTCTTAGCCTTATGTTTCACCTTGCCACTTTCGAGGACAAAAATTTTTTTTAAGGGGGAGGATGTAACACCCCGTATTTTAGTGTATTTTTACTGAAGGATTATTTTTATTTGTTCAAAAATTTATTCCCTTGTTTTAAAATTATCGGATATTTTAAATGGTTTATTTTATGATCTTTAAATTGTGAAAATTAAATTGTTATGTTTTCTTAATATTTATTTACTGTTGTACATTTAAATTGTTCTTCTTTTAAATTAATTTAGTGTTGGATTTAATTATATTATTTGCATTGTATCATTACGTTTAAATTATTTTAATTGACTTGCGGTTTTAAAATGTTTTCCGTTGGATCATTTATAAGATGTGACGATTGGACCTCATTTCTTTCCCTCTATTTTTCTCTTTCCTCTTTCTTCTTTTCTTTTCCTTTCTTTCTTTTTTTTCTTCCTCTTCCTTTTCTCTCCCAGTACGCACAACCCCTCCCTCTCTCCCGTCCGATTTCTCCTCCACCCAGCCCGTCGCCGTCGCGCCGCCATGCGCGACTCCGCCCCTCCCATCAGCTTCCCCACCGGCCGGTGACCACTCCCCTCCATTTCCAGCTCCTCCATCGCCGCTGTTAGCCTCCACGCACCACTCCAAGCCGCGGAGCATTTTGAGCTCCAGCGCCGCCATCGCGCCACCTCCGGCCACCATCTCTTCACCACTTCATCCTCGACCTCCTAGCAATCCAATGGACCCAATCCCAGCTCCGATCCGTCACCGGTAAAACACATCCAATCTCATTTCCGATTTGGGTATTTTTGGCCTAAAACCACATTTTACGCCGCCACCCACGGCAAACCACCACCACCATTGGCTTCACTGACCTCTCTAGGCCCTACCCTATCAATTTCGGGTCTTAATTTGTCCCCATTCAAAAGTGGGTATTTGAGACCCACCGCCACAGTGTATTTTACACTGTTAGGTTGCTGTGCCGCCACCTTTTGCAGCTCCATGATCCTTCAGAAATTATTATATAGCATTATAAGTACTTTTCCAAAGAACTATCGTGATTTAAATATATTTTTGCACAAACCCATATTATTGTGACCTGGTTGGACATGCCAGACTGAGTCCGAGGAGTTCGGGGGTCGGATGGATTGTGGACGGAGTTGTGTGTTTGGTTGGTATTGTGAATTGATGGTTGTGGTGTTGTTCATGTACATGGCATATTGCACGCATGATCATGTTTGTAAAGGAAACTGGGTTTTCGTGTACATGCATTCATGTTCATGTGTTTCATGAAAATTGGGTTTTCATGTGTTAAAGGATTTTGGGTGTGTATGTATCACGACCCCAAGCCGAGATGGGGTATTATCTCTGTGGAGCTCCTCTGGTCACTCGGGAGCGGAATATACTGAGTGACGTCCCCTGGATTGTCGCTGGGCGACGATGGGATCGGACGAGATGGTCTCGTGTCGACTCCGTGGCCCTTCTGCTGGTGGGGGCTAGAGGATGCTTGGCCACGAACGTGCTGGGCGCGGAACTGGGCATCGCTCGTTGCGTAGTGGGTGCTTGGCCACGAACACGCTGGGCGCAGAACTGAGCATCGCTACGAAGCCAGGACGTGCGGATGATCCCTAGGGGAGATCATGGTGCATTGGTTAATGGAATAATGAGCTGTTTTCTGAGAAAATAAAGTGTGTTGATTAAAAGGTTTTTATGTGATTCATTTTCTGGAAAAATGAGATTTTATTGATTTGGGTCATTTTCTGGGAAAATGACGAAGTATTCTTTTTGGGCCAAAATGGAATTTTGGCGTGTGTGGAAAATATCTATTTTCGGGAAAAATAGTATTTTTTTGGATTTAATGCATATCTCATCATATGCATGCATGTTGGTAGCATGAATGTATTTTTATCTCGTGGTTATTTGCTTACCTGTGGTACCATTTTGTGATAACGCAGATTTCGATGCAGATGAAGCTGAGGGTGAGCCTGAGGATTCGGCTCCGCTCGAGGAGTGATCTGGGATCACTCGTTTTGGTTTGAGATTTGTAAAATATTTATTTTGGATGACTGTATAATTTTTAAACCTTTTTACTGATTGTTTAAAATGTATTAACAATTCTGGTACTTAGTTGTATTAATTATCCGCTGCGTTGTTTTTGTACACTGTTGCATGCACACACACTTGACACTAATGTTGGGATGTGTGACCCTGTTGTCATCATCTCAGCGTCTCGATTCTCGTGTCTCCTTACATGGGGGTCGTGGGCACCACACCCTCGCACATAATCACACACTAGTCCGTCAATTTACGGAGGTGGTTTCAGAGTTAGGCAACTATTTTTTAGGAGATCTTATTCAAGATGATGATGGTTTCGACATATTAGGATGGTGGAAGGCGGGAGCAAAGAAATATCACATCCTTTCTAAGATGGCCTACTCTATTTTGGCCATCCCTATTAGCATCGTTGCCTCGGAGTCAGCCTTTAGTTCCGGAGGGCACATATTGGATCATTTCCGTAGTTCAATGTCTCCTACAACTGTGCAGGCATTGATATGCACACTTGGACGATGGAAAATGATATTTATGTTTCGGATGTTTTAGATTTTAAGGAGATGGACGAAGAGGGTGGTGATCAATATGGATCTGGACCATCTGGTAATTTTTGTTTTTATTTTATTATTTTAATTTATTTATATTCATTTCGATTTCATCGGTATTAATTTTAGTATTCTTTGTTGTAGCAACACATTAGACGACTCAGACGACGTCTACCTCCACTGCAATATGAATATGTGCTCAAGTCTTAAAAGACTACCTGCCCTGGCCGCTCCAAATGTCACAGTCAAAGACTCAAACAGCTCTATACCTCTATCTTTAGATTCTTAATTTTTTAGAATATTGAAATTTGAGTCATTTGTACGTATTATGTATTTGATTTGTAATGTTGATACAATGTCCCTTAGACACTTTTATATTTGTAATTTTGTAATTGTTTGGACTTTCAATTTTATTTTTGTAATAGCTTAGTTATTATTATTAATTTATTAGGTATTAGACTTGTAGTCTGTAGTAGTACTTCATTAGAGTCTAAATTAGTAAATTTGCATTATGTATATATTATTTTTATTTATGTAACTTTTTTTTTTAATCTGGCTTTTTAACTTCTTTTTTCTTTTCTTTTCTTTTTTTAACTTCTAATTTTCTGGTCCCAAAATTTCTGGGCCATTTTAGGCCCATTTCAGCAGTTTCTGCGCCAAAGGCCCAGTAGGGGGCGGGGGGTGGGGGGCGGATGGATTGACCCTCCCCCAACACCCCGTTATCCAGGACAGGGTACCCCACCCATGCAAGCTTTGGGCGGTGGACGGGGAGAAAAATGAAGACCCCGCCCTTGCAGGGGTGGGGGGCGAGTAGCACCCCTACCATTCTCTGACGATAGGGACAATAAGTGACCACGCCAATCGCCAACCGTCGAGCCACCACCTGGGAAGTCATGCCACATTAATGGCGCCACCTCAGACTCTACGCTACATTAATGGTGCCACTTCAAACGCCATGCCACATTAAAGGCCATGACCGAAGCAACTGTGGGCGTGACACATACCCCTAACACAAGGTATGGGAATGTCCCCCTGAAATCTCGTATAAAAGTCATGCTCTAGGTATGAATGAATCTCTCTTAACTCTATTATTCTCCTACGTACAATTCTCCCAGACGAAATATTGACTTTAACATCGGAGGCTCCCTGGACCACCACCAAGCCCACATTTGTCTTTGTGATTGCAGCTAAAAACATTCCCCCCCGAGTTGCAAAAACTTAGCCCAGATGTATGAAACGCGACCTTAAAAGTAGCACCGTCTGTGGGACTCTAATAGACTTAACGTGTCCTTCGTATCCCGACTACTACAAGTTCACAGGCAACCCACGAATAGGAAGCGATGTCGATGAACATGGAAGGATGTTTCATAAAGATGGAAGAAGGTATGAGAAAGATAGCGGAGGAAGTCAAGAACCTTCGCCGTAAAAATGAGGCTCTGAGACGAGTCAACAATGAACTGCAGCAAGGCCAACTAGGAATGAGCAAGAAGAATCCCACAGTGCTAGCGGGGTAGACATCGGTGAAGAAGAAAGAAGGAAGATGCACCAGGAGTTGCGGAGCCTCATGAACAAGTATGAGGAGATGGTGAGGAGGATGGGCGACTCCTCATTAGTGGATCAGCTGCTCACTAATACAAACTTACTCTACAGTGCCAAGGTAATGGTTGCACGGTTGCCACCAAAGTTCAGGCTCCCTCAAATAGAAATGTACGATGGGTCCAGGGATCCCTTTGAACACCAGGAGACTTTTAAGGCTCATATGACCCCGCATGGTTTCCTCAGGGAGATTGCTTACATAGCCTTTCCATTAACCTTGAAGGGGGCCGCGAGAGGGTGGTTCAGGTCGTTGGCACCAGGATCAGTTGACAGCTTTTGAAGACTTGCTCATCTATTCCTCACACAGTTTATGGCCAACAGGGGGAAAAGGCATCCAGCAGCATACCTCCTAATCGTCAAACAAAGGGAGGATGAAAGCCTGAAGGCATACCTGTCCAGGTTCAACAATGAACGTATGAAGACGGATGATCAGGATGAAAAAATCACCTTGGCCTCACTCATGGGAGGCATATGGCCCTGAAACCAATTTATGGCAGAGTTGGAAAGGAGAACCCCCACCATGCTGTGGGAATTCATAGATTAGGCTGATGGCTTTATCAACGCCGACGACACACTCTGAGCCTTGACTGAGCCCAAAACAACAAAGCTAGAACAAGCAAACAAAAAGGCCAAGAAGTCAAGCAAAGCTAAAGCCCCCAAGAGGGCCAAATGGAGCCAGCAAGACAGGAGATGGGATAAGGCGCCCCTCCCAAGAGGCCTAGGACCTCGGTAACTAAGCCTAATTACTTACCTAAGGGTTACTCATCTTCTTCCTCAAGTCCCTAATGGTTGCTGCAGCCATGATTTTTTTTGTTTTTTTGTGAAGCTCCTCCATGTTGCTACTTCCTCCCCTCAGCCCTGTCGCACAGAATTGCAGTTTCCCCAGGGAGACCAAGTCGCTGCAAACTCCTCCACGCCAACAGCCCCAAATCCTCCACAAAAAATGTGACTGCCCAGCCCCTCTACGTTGCCACCCTACACAATGACCCATGCTACCCAGCCAACACCCGAGGGCAAACACCATTGAAACTGCCACATCCCTACATGACTATGAACCACCATAAACATAGCCAACAAAAAGCCCTAATCTTGCTACCCCTGAAACAAAGCACCCATACTCATAACCTAGCCACCACTGCACCCTTGAACAGCCCCACATATCGGCCATCAACCATGGATGAAGAAGACTGGCTAGGCCCACTAACGCTCTACCCAAGTCCCTGTTGCACAACCACCCAACCTCATGTCCATATAAATTGGCACCAAGAGGAAGAGAAGCCAGCCACCGTGACCCTCACTCCCATGTTTAGCCTCTCCAAGACGCCACCGTTGGCAGCAACAGAGCACGCCAGAACCATCACGGCATGACCTACACCGTGAGAATGACCCTATTCATACCGACAATTGGCTCACTGTGGGTTTTCACCTCTATTCACCGTCGACCACCACAGGGAAGGGCCCTGTCAACCAAAAACTACTAGCCATCACCCCTCTTATGCTATGCCGCTTACCACCTTCAGCCTCCACCCAACTCACTGCTTGGTCACATGTCCCCTTCTCTCTCAGTAAGCCCCTGCCGCCCCTCTGCTACCCACAACGAACGTCGGCCTTGTTTTCAAAAAAAATAGAAAGTGAATTCTTTGAGTCTTGCGTACAGTCTCTTGTGCAAAGTAGACTAACTTTTTGAGATGAAATTATATTTATGCCTCTTTGAGTTACAAGCCAAAGCAACTGTGTTTTCAACTTGTAAGAATATTTCAATTATTTTATGCCAAAAGGCTTTTGAATATGAATATTTTGAATTGTAGCTCTGATATTTTGATAACCTATTTTGATAACCTATTTGGTATTTAAGAAAGTTGGCATTTATATTAAGACTTTAAGGTGTTCCTAGTTAATTTTTGGAGTAGTTGGTTTAAAACAATGAGATCTATATGTTATTGAGAATTTGGTGTCTATAAATATACGGTTGGGATGTGAATTTAAGTGACAGATAGTAACTTTTCGACCCATCCAAGTATAGGGAGTTACATTTCGTGTTTGTGACTTGTTAAGTTATGAATATTAGATTATATGGGTAAAGCCTAATCCAACCCATGTAAGTAAATGGATAAGATTCTAAAATTATAAAGTGACTCATATAAATAATAAGCTCACACAACCTATTTAATATTTAATTTTTATTGGGTTAGTATAAACATGACCCATTTAACTCATTTCATATAAATGTGTTGAACTAACACATATATTTATTTTAATCCAATTAATATAAATTCATATATACTACATGTATAACTATATAAACCATTCATAATTACAATTGGATTCATGATATAAGATAATTAAATAATCAAATATTAACATAAAATTTCAACAATAATAAAGGCATAAATCTAAACACTTATAGAATTTGCATGAAAATGGAATTTATTTATATTATACGGATTGATTGTAGGTTTCGTAATTGATCTGTTTATTAATAGTGTCTTATCAAATCAACTTTTTTTAACCAAAATTTATTTATATCAAATTTAAATATACTTATTTGTGTTGAGTTAACAAAAATGTATCATATGTCGCCTCAGGAAAGATATAAATATAAAATAAATGTACCAATGCACTAGATGTATCTGTAATATTAGTTTGTGGTCGTACACGTCAGTTCCAGGTACATCTGAAGATTATTATACTAATGTTTCTGACAATTATTATAAAACAACTTGACTTTTCGATTCACAGTTGTCATTTTCCAAGAATTTGGCGTTTTATTTTTAAAAAATAAAATCATAATTATATTTCACTCTGTTGAACAATCCTTTCCTTGTACCCGTAAAGTAGTTCAGCCTCTTTTGATTTTGGGCCCTATGAGATTTTTTTTCTTTTTGGACTCTTCTTGGAGAGAAAAATATTGCAAGTTCTTGTAGAGGGGCCAAGCCGACTTAATTCTTGTTACGCCTTTCAATTATTTGGGTTATGGGTTGGCAAGTAAACGGGCAAGGATTTCTTTTTTTCTTTTCTTTTTTCCTTTCGGAGGGATGCTTAGTTTTTAAGCCCAAAAAGTTATACATTTCATTATATATATATATATATATATATATATATATATATATATATATCTTATACAAAAGTGGCTATCTTTTAAGTGAACAGAAATAAACATAAACTTTTTCAAAAATGGTAGAAAAATGCAAACATTCCTAACTTCTTATTTTTGGTGTTCGATCCGAAACGCCTCATCCCAAACATCCAATCCAAGACGCACAGTTTTCCCGTAGATTTTCTCAGCTTAGATATAAAAACATAGAAAGAAAGAGAGAAACAGAAGAAAATGGATGAAATTTGTAGAGAAAAAAGTGGGATGGCAGATAAAGGAAAATGCTTACTCTAGGTAGGGGTGAAAACCGACGCCAACCAACGTCTGAAAAAACAAAGGAGGCACCGATAGTAACCAGTCGATGGGGAGGAGGAAACCGATCGAGGCGGTTCTCTGGCAGTTCTTGGTCGGCGTCGGTTCTCTGGCGGTTCTACTGAGAGAATAATAAGAGAGATTAAGAGAGAGAGAGAGAGAGAGTTGCATAGGAGAGAGAGAGAGAGTTGCAGAGATTGGATTCGGGAGAAGAAGGGGTTGGGGAAGAAGACGACTCATTTCGAAACGATGTCGTTCCACTTAAACTACTTAAGTTTAAGTGGAACGGCGTCGTTTCAGACTTATTTTTTTTCTTACGTCCTTAATAAAATGACGTCGTTTGGTTTAATGCCAAACGGCGTCGTTTTCATTATCTGTTGTAATACTTATTAACATAAACGACGTCGTTCCACTTAAACTTAAGTGGAACGGCGTCGTTTCGATAAGGGTATATTTAAAAAAAAAAAAGATTTTATTATATCGGTCGGCTCAGCGGTCTGGTCCAGCTTCAAACCGAGACCGAACCGCTAAACGTCGATTTCTTCAAATTACCACTGCATGCCGACCGATTCTCCATCGGTTCCGGCCGGTTCCTGACGCGGCCGGTCAGTTCACATCGGTGGCGGCCGGTGGCATCGGTTGCTGTACAACCCTAACTCTAGGGGGGAGAGAGAGAGAGAGAGAGAGAGAGAGAGAGGCGGGGGGGAAGTTGAAAAGAAAAAAAAAAATTGGTTTGTAACTGTCTATATGTCCTCTCTTCAAGTTATAAAGTAAGAAAAATGTTTGGAGTACCCATTTTGGGTCCAAGCATTTCTATTGATTATTATTTTTTTAGTAATGATTAAGTATTATTTAATGATGTGGTAATTTTAAAAAAAAATGTTTAAGAGTATAAAAAAATGTATAAAAAAAATGAAAAAGAAAAGTTCATTTGGCCTTATCGATTAGATGTCTCGTGCTACACGGCTCATGAAGTAATGATCAAAATTTCAAAGGATAAATCATCGAAAGTTAACAATTTTATAATATTAATTTTAATAAAAATTTTATTTATCATACTCTACACCACACACCAAATGTCTTTTAATTTTGTTTCTTTTTCTCATAACAAATATATGTGATATATAGATGTTGAATAAAATAACTCAATTAGTTTAACAAAAATAAAATAAAATCATTTAAACAAAAGAAATTTTAAAACTATATTATTTTCGCATTCTAAAATTTAAAAGTCCTATTTGAAAATATGTTTTGTTCATTAACACTACAAATATCCCATTTAGTTTGGACTTAATATTTGGAAGATTTTCAAACACTTGACATAATTTAAAAGTCATCCGCTAGATTTAAAATATATACTTGAGATAACAATATTTTTCTCCAAGATTTTCTAAAATTCTAAATTTATTTCATGCAAAAACATTTATCATATTTGCAAAAAACATTGTGATCCATGTTATATATAATTTCATGTAGGAACAACGGCATAAGAGATTTAACATTCTGTCCATTCATCCAGTGACTTAATCAACAACATAAGTTTCAGGTAGATATTGCCCTCAAACTAGAACAAAACCCGTTTTGTTAACTTCAATTTTTTTTTACCTTATATATGTTGTTCACAATCTGCCTTTGAAGAGTTTTTTTGACATTTTTTTTATACATGTTTTTATGAGATGATGATGTTTTATTATTTAAAATTTGTTTCTTAATTTTTACACTTTTTTTAGATGAATTATTACTATAATCTATTTATGTAAAGAGATTTTATTTTTTGATATATATATTTTTTTTTTCCACCATCCGGGCACTACGTGCAAAGGGGCATACGTGCCTTGCACGTACCACCATATATATATATATATATATATATATATATATATATATATATATATATATATATAATTGTTCAAAAAAAGAGTTAAAGGGTTATTGAAGTAAGTGAGGTTGAGGTTATAATTTGATAAATGTTTTACTCGCAAGTTTTTTTTATAAAAGTAAACTTATAAATTGATATAGTTTAATATTGTATATTAAATTGTAAAATTATTTTTATTTTAAAATAAATCTAATATATAATATGAAACTACGTCAATTTGTGAGTTCACTTTTGTAAAATATTTTTATAGTTGTAATAGTTTTCTTATAATTTTTTTGATTTTATTTTAAAATAAATCTAATATATAATATGAAACTACGTCAATTTGTGAGTTCACTTTTGTAAAATATTTTTATAGTTGTAATACTTTTCTTATAATTTTTTTGGGAGCCAAACCAAATTTTGAGATGGTCGAATCTTAGATGAGGTTTAGATAGTGAGTTGCGATAAAATGAGTTGAGTTAAGATAAAAGTTAAAAGTTAAATAAAATATTGTAAGAATATTATTTATTATTTATTATTATTATTATTATTATTATTTTATAATTTGAAATAGTTAAATTATTTATTATATTTTGTGTAGAATTTGAAAAAGTTATAAAAATTAGATGAGATTAGATGAGTTGAAATCAATTCTGAATCCAAACGAGACCTAATGTTTAGGTCCATTATATATGAAAATATTAAATTTCAAAAAATCTTTTATTTCTATTTTCCAGAGGATGAAATATTTAGAAAATTAATCTTTAAACAATTAAAAATCAAAACTTTTGATTTGCTTCCTCACCAATTAAGAAATATTTAGTACTTAAATACAGTACCCACTCAACGAACTGATCTACTCGATCGGTAACAATTTTTCAGATCATATATTTTATCTCTGTTAACATTTTATTTACACCAAAATTGTACGGCATCCAGCTTAGTAATGATGGAACGTATTGCAACGTATCGATGCGTGTTGTCAAAGTAACCACCACTAGTATACTTGTATTTTATTGCTAGCTACAAGCCTACAAATCCCAAATATATATATCTTTTGCGCATGTACTTTGTAAAAACATAGCTTTTACTAAAAAATAATAAGTTTTTTTGACACTTTTTCCTAATGAGATCTATATTTTTACTAAAATATTACGCATGATTTATCTATTTACTGCTTGTAATCATTATTCCGTATTTTATTATCTTCATGCTCTCTACGGCCACCACGAATTTCATGCAACGTACTATGCATAAATCAAAACCACAAGAAACAAGTTCATGGATGCAAACAATAATGAACCTGAAACATATCATCCTAGCGACATCATGGCAATTTTTTATAGGAAAAATGCCAGTTTACTTTTCTAGTGCAAAAGTGTATGTCATGTGTTTCTATTTTTTAATGTTCAGGCTCCGTTTAGAACTAGAACTTAGATTGAATTAATATCAGTTCAATTCAGTTTAATTTTAAACTAAATCTAACATATAAACATTCAATTTTCAAATTATTAAATTAATCTCAACTCAAAATATCTTTACACATGAGATCCACAATCATTTTTAATTCAACATTTCTTTACACGTAAGATCTACAGTCTTTTTTAAATTTCTATAAATATATTTAAATTCATCTTAACATCTAAATATATCTTAGATAGGCTCTATAAAATTCACTCTATCATCTCAATTTATTAATATTTATAAAGAACTCAACTTATCTCAACATCTAAACAAGACTTTAAAAAAATTACAGAAATAGTCAATCTTGAGGGCATTCTAGAGCTAGAGTAGCAGCTCCCTTACTTCTAAGCTTCACCAAAATTTGAATATCAAATTAAGGGAGGAGGGCCAAGCCCATCATTCAATCCTATCTTTTATTCTACTCTTCAAATTCTAGAAATCAGTACCATTTGATATGGTACTATCGACCAATTCTTCTTTCTTTTTCCTAATTCTTATGTTATTTAAACTGATAGAAGAATTCAAGTTGAAAAATATAAAATTATCGTTTGTCTTAAAAGTTAAAATTGATAGAAAAAAGTAGATCTAATTATTTATATTTGTCTAAACATTCATTCTCGCATGTAGGTCAAACTCTCATTTAATAAATGAGCGAAACATGTACGATACTTAATTAAATGAGGTAAAATATAGAGTTAAGATTTGAATTCAAGACTTCTCTTCTGATACTATGTGAAATTATCATTTATCTCAAAAGTTAAAATTAATAAAAAAAAGTAGATTTAATCATTAATATTTGTCTTTATAATAAATATATGCACATCGTACACATAATCAATAGCCTTTTCGAGAATACATACATATGTATGTATGTATGTATATATGTATGTATAGGTATATGGCCTATTTGATGATATTAGATTCCAAAAAATAAATAAGCAAACAATGTACGTCCATATGGCTTTTATGGAAGGGAGCAATGATACATACAGTCTCCATTTGGAGATTGCAATGTAAGTTTAGGTAATTTTATCTTTAAAATTTTTTAAAATTACAAAAATATTTATCTTAAAATGATTATTTTTCTCATTTAATAAAAGACCTGTATATATAATCTCAAGTATATACATAAGTACGTATGAATTTGACTAGGCCTTTGACTACGAGTCGTATGTACAGGGAAAAAAAAAAAAGGGTTTCTGTCATTGCACTGAACCATATGTCTAGAAAGATGGGTTGGGAGTTTTCTAGGAAAGTGGCAAGCCTTGGCATAAAGCCATATATATCGTAATCGAATCCGAAGGAAAACTCTTGCATTATAGCTCTGCACAAACTTTTTCATGGATGAGTTGGAAGGTTCTTGGGAGCCTCCATTTCAATGAAACAGAGACTCCTTCACATCATGATTTTGGTAAGGGACCCTTGAGTCAATTTGTATTATTTGTGACATTTGGAACTACATTCAAAAGCCACAAATCTTCTCGCATTAACAGCAAAAGGACATACATATTCATGTCTGTTCTTGTCAACTTGTTTGAGTTTGGTTAACACTGTAATTTTACTTGTAAGTAAGTGTGTAAATCTTTATAAACATGGTCAAAATATCAATACTAATAAAATTATTTTTATAAGAAATTCTATATATAATCGTAAAGTTCATAAAAGTCGCGTAATCGCTTTAAAAAAGAGTAGGGTTCACTATTAAAAAATTAATTTTTTACATGTGAGTCTCGTGTTTTATTTATTTTTTTCAAAACGATTATACGGAAGTTGTATAATTTGCAATTATAAATATATTTTCTCATGCAGAAATTTTGGAATCTATCGAGACAGGCCAGGAAGAAACATGCTTAATCATATCAATTTTGTCTATAAATCAGACTCTATTTTCATCTCATCTGTTATATTATTGAACAATAGTAAGAGTCATTGACCAGTATCTAGAATTTTGTGAACGTAATTAACAAAAGAAATGATTTTTTTACTTCGAGAGGCATGCATTAGAATATAGAACTTATAAGCGGTGGAGTCTGATTTCTGAGCCATGGATGGCAGTGGCAGTGGCAGTAAGTAGGCCAGAGCAGATAGATAATTGGCGAATGCAATGCATACAGATAGAAGCGTCCCCATTTGGGACCAGCAAAAGATTGGGGGATTTCTAATACCTCCTGACCAATCCCATCTTCACGGAAGCATCGCGTTGGGCGCTCCCAGACAATGCCATCACCCGTTCGTACATTTTATCTGCATTTATTAACAAAATGGCTGGAAAACTGAAAAGCATTAACAATACAGATCTTCCGGCTTTTAGTGATTCAAAATGCCCTTCTTTTTTTCTTTTCTTTTTTTCTTTTTTTCTTTTCTGGATTATTCAAACGAATGCCTGGAGCACTTGGGTTCCTCGATTTGTTTAGGAATGGATGTTGACAGATTTGGACATGTGTATGCTTAATTCAACTCCTAATTCGGCTCTTGGGTTGGCCATTTTGAGCAAAAAAAAAAGTTAAAAAAAAAAAAAAGGTTCATACCAAATACATTTTAATAAGTATTAACAATATTGTAAATAGATGTCCAGATGAGGAGTTTTTTCAATCCATGTATTTATTTTGCACACAAGAAAATGCTTTTCCATGCCCAAGCATGCAGTACCTTCCCATGCAACTTCGAGGAAGGAGAAGTGGCTCAGACCATGAAACGGCCACAAATTATTCACAGCAAAATCCCGGCACTAACCTCTTGTTGAAACAAACTCTCTTATCTTATCTGTATCTTTGTTCTCATCCTAATCAACCTCTCCTTCCTCGAAAACTTCCTTTCAATTTCCTTGGGTTTCTTCTAGATCGCCTCCTCCTCCTTCGTTTCTCTGCCGCGTGTATATATATGACCTCCAACTTGGTCATCTTTCCATAAAATATATCCGAAGCAAACGTAGACTCCCGCACAAATTTTAAAAGTTGTTTGATATTTAGTCAAGTACGTACGTAGTACCTAAGCTCTCAATCAAACTTGGTTAATTATCATCAATGGCGTCACGCAGTGGGGTTGTTTTCGAAGACTTCTTTCCCGCCATGGTCGAGAAGTTGGGTGCTGAAGGATTCATGAAGGAGTTGTGCAACGGGTTTCGCTTGTTGACGGATGGAGACAAGGGTAAGATCACGTTCGAGAGCTTGAAGAGGAACGCGTCTTTGCTGGGATTGCAAGGTATGAGTGATGAGGAGGTAATGTGCATGCTTAGAGAAGGAGATTTGGATGGGGATGGAGCTTTGAATGAGATGGAATTTTGTACTCTGATGTTTAGGTTGAGCCCTGAGTTGATGGAAAGTTCAAAAGAATTGTTGGAGGAAGCCATTGTTAGTGAATATTAGTTAGTTTCCTTTCCTTTCCTTTCCTTGCAATCCAAAGCCCCACCCCACAAGAGAGAAAGAGAGAGAGCTTTGTTCCTGTCCTTTACTTGGGGATTAATCTTCTCTGTTCTTACTGTTTTCCTCGCCGGATTGGGTTCTCTGTTCGTTCGTTTGTTTGCTTGTTTTTTGTAGAGTCCTCTGTTTGTTAAGGAAGTTTTTGTACAGAGACACCAAAAAGAACAAAAAAAAAAAGAATGTAGTGTCTGTGTGTTCTTCTAGTGAGCATTTTCTCTCTCTTTTTTCCAATGCTGTTATTTCTGTCTGTTTGATAAAGAATCGAAGCTTGTGTCCTCTGTTTTTTATGTTCCGGAAACATTACATCGACTCTGTTCCTACCTTAAATCAACACAAGATGATAATTTGGCTTTGCATATTTGTTAACAGATTGCACGTGTAATGAACAAGAGAGGCATGCAAATGACAATCAATATTCCTGGAAATGAATTCATGTATTAATGATTGAACAGTTTTAGTGTCCTGGATCAAATCAGAAGACAGACATCCTTGAAACTCTACGAGGATTGAACTTCCAGTATCGAATGAGACATGCCCTCTTTATTTCTATTGAGTTGGTCATGGGCTGGACAAGGATTGTACTTTCCAGCTTTTCACAAGAATTAAAGCGCTTAGTTTAGCCCGATTTGGATATACAAAACTTTCTTATTTTATTACATTTCATCTTATTATTATAATTTTTTTAAATTTTTATATAAAATATAATAAATAATTTAATTTTTTTAAATTGTAAAATAAAAATTATATTAAAAAAAATATATTCTAATAATATTTTACTAAATTTTTAATAAAATATCAATCTCATGTCATCTAATATTTGTAACCAAACGAGACGGCAGAGGCTGGTCAATGAAAGATTGAGAAACAGAAAGTGACTGACCGCCCACGGCCCCACACTTTATGTTGGCCTCTGTTTCGGATGTCAAAAACGACAAAGGTAGTCACTATTGGGGAGCTTTATTTTTTTCGGCATTATTGGGGAGGTTATTAATTTATACTGCTTCCTTCGTCTCTTGACGTATCTGTGACTTCTTAAAAAAATTAAAAAATATATATTTAAAATAAAAAGCCTTTAAAAAATATAAAAAGATGAAAATCAAAATTCTAGATTTCTTTTATTTTTTATATTTATATTTTTAACTTTTTTTTAATAAATCACATTAAAAAATAAAATAAATAATATAAGTTAAGAGTAATAATAACATTTCTCGTATTTATAACTCCATTTTCTCGAGACGTTTATGATTTTCCACCTTTTATATGGATTTCCTCGCGACTTTGGGCCTCCTTCCGGGCATTGTAGCTGCCCCATGGCCGCCATCCAAAGCGTGGCCAGGCCTAGAGTTCAAGCTACCGGGAATCTAAAACAAACAAGAGGATCGTGACGGTTTGTAGCCCCGGTTTGGTTTTACAATGTTACCGCATAGAAAATTCTATTTAGAAAAATTATATATAGCATTACTTTTTTATTTATAAATATGTATAAATAATAAAAAAATAATTTAGCTATAAAATAATTACACAAAAAATAAATTCACAGACTAATATAAATAGATGCAATACGTCAGATTATAAAGTTATTTTAATGTAAAATAGATCTAATGCATCACATGAAACTATATCAATTTATAAATTTTCTTTTTTGTAATCTTTTTATATCTGTAACAGTTTTCTAAATAATATATTTAGCAAAGTACTTATATGGCATAATTTGATTTTAGAGATAAATTTAAAAAAATTAAATTTTACAAATTAAATTTTATTATAGAAATGACGTGGATTGTGTATTGTACATATTGACTTGCACATATAGAAGAGTTTTTTTTATAAAAGAGAAAGGAATATGATCAACTTATAATTATTTTACAACTATTTTACTATTCTATATGGAATGGATGGTAGCTTTGTAAAATAGAAAATGATAAGTATACCGACAAAGTGTACCTATCATTTATACCGATTAGGCTCTTTTTTAGGATTTGTGTTTGTTTAGTTTTTAGTATTGGGTTTTTTATTTTTTTTATATTTTTTTAAATATATATAAAAATGATTTTAAGAAAAAAAGAAACAAAAAAAATTTTACATTGTTGGTACAATTCCTCACTTATCAGTGGCCCTAGCATTGTCCTTGTAAAATTGATATTTATTTTCAATAAAGTGACATAATTGTACTGATTGATTGTAAAATTAATGCTAGAAGAGTTAGGTGTACTATTATCTTGAAAAATGATTAACTAAGGAAAAGTCTTCTTGCAAATAAGTTCGCACATCAAACTGCACATCGATATTCACATGTAACGTATTCATTTAATAAAACAGTACGAATTGAGATGGAAATGATTTTCGTGAGACAAATAACCTTCTTCTTCTTTCAAAATTTTCCTTATTTTGTTTTTCCTTTCAATAAAAAAAGAAATGTCTACGTCGGTACACGATTTGGTGCTACACGATTTGGTACGCCAAACCGCTTGTACCTAGCAAGGCTCATTAACTAATTACGATCATTTGACAACAACACCATTTAGCAAAATTGTTTATGCATTATGTGTCATGCATCCATTATACTTTATAGATCTCCCACAGTCCCCCGCCCGAATACATCCATCTAGGGATGAAATTGGTCCGGTCCAGTCTGGAGGGGTGATGGATCAAAATTTTTGATCCATCATTTTCCCGGACCGAACCAGTAGCTATTGGTCTTGTTCGATCGGTCCGATCCAATTATTTTCTTATTTTTTTCATTTTTTTAAAATAAATTAATAAAAAATTATTTAAATTACTAAAATTAAAATTAAGTGAATTATTAATGTAGATTATGTAACTAACTCATTAAAAAAATATATAACTATAATTATATTTATGATGTTGATAATTACTACTTACTAACTTAGACTTTACTCTTTAATATGGATAATTATTAATAATGTCATATATTTTATATATGGTTAATGAATATCAAATAATTTCATTGTACATAGATTATTCATGTTTGCTTACAACTTATTTAAAAATAAATTATCTAATTACTTTAATTAAGTGTAAATAGTAAAGTATATATGAATGTATTAACTATTTACATATAATGACATAAATTATCACATGATTTATGATTTATCATTAACTGATATAAATTATCACATGATTTATGATTTATCATTAATTGATAGCATATATTATTTAATATTTTATATGATCAATGATAATAAATTAGATAAAAACTACATCATTAACTTATATAATTACTATATAAAAATAATATATTATATTATAAAAAATATTTTTAAAAAACATATATAGGGGTTCGATCCAATTTAGTCTAGTCCGGTCTAAAATTTGTAGATCCTTGGACCGAACCGAATTTCATCAGTCCACATAATTTGGGATTGAGACCGACCGGTTTAGAGTTCGGTCGGTCCAATCAGTTTTGCTGGTCTAGACTGAATTATTTACATCCCTACATCCATCTCCTTCCAAGCATGGAGGAAAGGGGAGCTACTCTCTTAACCCTCAGCAAGGATTGCCTACAATCTGGGAAGGAGATTCCAGGAGACCATGGTCTCTCAACTATATGGTGTCATTTCAATGTTGCCATCAGTGCTTAGGTACATCTCATCTCATTTTTACTTTAGATGTCGACAATACTGCAGCAGCCTATTGGAACTAAGAACAAAAAATAAATTTCAAGACAAATTGTAGGAGATGTGTAGAAGGGTGGCTGAAGAAAGCCTAGGAGCAGCCAACTTATGAGTCTGGATGGGAATAAAGATTACAAAGGGATTGGATTGGACCGGACCCTCCAATAGGCAACACCCGCCCCATCTCCATGTCAATTAAGGTTGTAAAACAACCCCTTCAGTTGGCCAATAAAGTACTTTGGCCTCCTCCCATGGTCTTCCTCGGCAGGTATTTGTTTTTCGTTTTTTTATTTTTCAACGATGCTGTTAGGCCTAGTTTGTTTTTACAGTTTATTTCAAATCATCTCATCTAATTATTATAATTTTTTTAAATTTTCACATAAAATATAATAAACAATTCAACTTTTTCAAATCTCAATTTAACTTTTTTAAATTTTAAAATAAAAATAATATTAAAAAAAATATTTTAATAATAATTTATTCAATTTTTAATTTTTATCTCAACTCAACTCAACTCATCTCATTTTGAAAAACAAACTAGGCATCATCAAGACAACAAACTCCAAAAAGTCTGTCCTCGTAGCTTTGGCAATAGTCTTGTCCAAGTCCAAAATTTGATTGAAGTTAAGGTTTAGGCTTTAGTCAAAGTCATTGGACAGGTTAATACACGATTAGAGTATTAATCTAAAATCAAAATAATAATATAATACTAAATATTTTAATAATAATTTTTTTATATTTTACAAATATACTTCACATATTAATTAATAATTTAATTTTTACTTAAAATTATTATTTCTCAACTATTTTTTTCATCAACTTAATTATTCAATAGTAATCATTGAAAATATTTTTAGAGTAAAATATTATTATAGAAATGAATCGTAACTGATCAAATTTAAAGAAATATATGAATTTGTTGTAATTCAAAAATAGAAAATTTTAGAGTTTTGATTACTTCAATACAGATAACTTTTGAACTATTTAGCCAAAATTTGACTAGACACTATCAATGCTCTCATGGATTAAACAGAACAATAAAAAAATTAACTATAAGTTGTAACAATACAATACTGAATTGAGATTTATTTTCATTTTAATTATCGTTGTATCATAAGCTGTATAAAATTCTTGACGCGACGTGACATTATGTTCTTGTGGAATAAGAAAATATCCAAACTGTAAGTGAGCCCGTACAATTTATATATCCTGGGAGCCCATACAAAGAGCAAAGCCCATGTGAGTGAGCCTCTGAAAACAAGAACTGAGAGTAAAACGTTTTTGGGATCAGAAGAGAGTACAAGACATACTCAAGAGAATCTCCTTTTTTATTCATTTGTTACAGCATCATTAAAGTTTACGATTCATTAGAGTAAGTATAAAATGTCTATCAGTGCCTGGTTTTAACTATAAACAGTTGCAAGTTGTCCAGCACCGGTTTGACCATTACAAAAAAATAATCATTTTTTTTTTTATAGTAACAACAGAGAAATAAAAGCAGGCCAGGGAATAAGCATAAGATGTGATCAGAGTTTCAAGATCTGGTACCATTTCCTTGAGATTGAGAAAATGAAGAAGTGCGATCTCTGTGACTCTCCAGCCAATATTTACTGTGACTCTGATCAGGCTAGCCTTTGTTGGAACTGTGATGCTCAGGTTCATGGTGCAAACTTCCTGGTGGCTAAGCATTCCAGAACCCTTCTTTGCCATGTCTGTCAGTCTTTTACGCCCTGGAATGGCTCCGGCCCCAAGCTCGGTCCTACCATTTCTGCCTGTGAAAGTTGTGTCAATAGCAATGCTCAAAACGAGGCAGGAAATGAAGGAAACGACCGTGATAATGATCATGGCGATGCTGGTGGTGGTGGTGATGATGATCGACCCCATAGAGAAGCTTACACTGAGGAAGATGACGATGACGATGACGACGACGACGACGACGACGACGATGATGGTCATAGGGATGAGGATCAAGGAGGTGTTTATGAAGACGATGAAGAAAATCAAGTAGTCCCATTATCTTCTACGCCGCCTCCCCCAGCCTCAAGTTCTGCAACGAGAAGAGGGCTTTCCTGATACAAGAACCCCATTTTCATGGGAGGGTACCAGTTAGAATGCAGAGTTTTAAAAGTATGTGTGTGTGTGTATATATATATATATCTTCTCTTCTTAGATTTGTTTCCTTGTTTCGGTTTATATATATATATATCTTCTCTTCTTAAGATTTGTTTCCTTGTTTCGGTTATTTTGTTCTAGTTTATACATGATTTCTTGTTCCTTTTCCTGAGCTTTTCTTTTAGCAGATAATATCAATCTCTGGACAGATGCAGTATTCAAAAGTAGAATGATCAAGGATGCCGGTTCTCTCAGCTAAGCCTTAGAATCGCAAAAGAACTGTGACAAAGCAGATTTGGGAATGCTGAAGCAAGGAAAGACAAAGAGGAGGAGGGTTCCTGAAGATATAGAAGCATGGTTGCCAAGACTGGATGTTTCATTCCTCGATGGTTTTTTTACCAACCTCGTCTAGCCTTCAACCTGATTTCAGGTAAATTTCTATTTTTCTTTTTCGTTTTCATTTATTTTCTAATAATGATTGAGGTCTTGGAAGTTCTCTTATTATGCTCAGTATAATGTCAACTGGGGTTGCGTCCATACAAGTATTTACTCATTCATTTGGTCTATGGATTGTACTGTGTTGAACAGAGCAGTTTTTGGTTTTCTTTGTTTCTTTCTGTAGCTTCATTTTCAAGATGTTATCACTATAACAGAAATAATAATAATAATAATAATAATAATAATAATAAAAATAATTATTTTTTTTTCTTTTTCTTTTTTCTCTGCCACTAGGCAAATTTGTCAGCATCATACTTCTTGGAGTGTAAATCTTATGTTAATTCATTTCCCTCAATTTGTGCAGGCCCCTCTACTCCCTTAAATTGAGTCACTGCTTTTTCAAAATCATTTGGCAGAGAACAAGCAGAGTCTGCACAGATGGTGCAGGCACATTGTTTTCACCCTTTTATATGTAAAAAGTGAAAGAGTACTAGTTTTAATTGGAAATTAGGCTTTTGGGTTTTTCTTTTTAATTTTCCTAGGATTTAAACTAGTGTTTCACTGTGCAGACGAAGTGTATGGCAAGAAGGGAAGTTCATCATACTAGGGTTAAAATTTTAGTTATTTCTAAGAAAACACTTGGTGATCTTGTATTGGATGGTATGATGTCTTAAACAATTGTATTGGAATTGTAGTTTTAAATAAGATCGTTGCTGGGTTTTAGCAAAGATCTCTTTTAAGTTTGTGTCAATGCTCAATTGAGATAAAACATTCTAAGTGAACCCTACAACATAAAAGAAAAATACTTTCGCCACAAAAGAATTACACTAAAGTAAATCTACAAACTGACATAGCTTAATGCACTACGTCAAATTGTAAAGTTACTTTTAACGTAAAATTGATCTACTGAATCACGTAAAATTATGTCAATTTATAAATTTACTTTTGTATAATTTCTTTATATTTATAGCAGTTCTGCTTTATATATCTTCATCTCATTTAGAACCCTCAAATTTGGAGAGAAAAAAAATTAGTTATTTACCGTATGCACAATCAATGCATTTAATTTAGGTAGATCTACCGTCTACTGAAAGTAGGTTATAAGTAGGTTGATAGAGGGAGACAAATATTACAATTATAAGATAAACTAAGACTAGAAATGGGGTCAAGCTTTGAGACATATCCACGTGCCCACCATAAATCCTGGCTTAGTATTTTAATCGACAGATGATTAAGGATCGTAGAGAGAGTTACTAATGTTGTCAGAAAAAAAAAAATAGAGATAAATAGAACCAATTAAGAAAGGAGTCGAGATTGTGTTTGTGGTGGAAAATGGTTGCTTGTAGAGGGAGAAGGTTTTGTGTGGCTGTGGTGTCTCTCTCCCTCTGAAACTTTCCCCGCCATTGAAGATGATTGATATTCTGATTGCCTTTGATTGTGCTTTGGATTCTTTTTTTTTTTTTTTTTTTTTTCGCTTTTCCCCCCCACCAACTGTTTGTCCTTCGATCTGCGTATGCGACAGCCACAAAGGGAATTATTATTTTTCTTCATGTACATAAGCCTTTTGTAACTTGAAACGACAGCCACTTGTTCCTCAATTCTCTTTATGGAAATTGTTAAAGACGTAAAAGGAAATTCTTTTTCGTCAGTCCAACGTGGGTTCTATTCAGTTTGGTTGGATAGAGAAAGTGAAATGCCTCATCTTTTAACTTAAATTTATGGGCTCTCTGGACAATATAATATTTTTTATAATACATTATAAAATAAAGATATTTTTATAAAATAATGTTAGTTTTATAAAATATTTTATAAAAATACTCTTCCTTTTAAAATATTATTGTATAAAATATTATGTGTTTATTATTTTTTTACTTAAAATACATCACATCAATCAATGCGATTGAAAATGATGAATTATTGAGACGAAAAATGCATATATGGGGCACCGGTGTCTCCTGGATTTATTCTTTTTGTATGTTTATCGTCTAAGCAAGCACGTAAAAGTCTATAACAAAGTGAGAGCAAACAAGCAGGTGTCAGTCTTATCAATCTCTCTCCGACCTCTCTCTCTCTCTCCCTCCTAGGCCTCTCCTCGGCCTCTCTCCCTCCTCAAGCTCTCTCTCTCTCTCTCCGTAAGCTCTCCTCAAATTTTGTTTTATAATGTGTTAAAGAGAAGAGAAGAAAAATAAAATAGAATAAAATCCCACAAATCAGGCGTGGGATCAGCAACAACTGCTTATCCATAAGAGTTTTTCAAAAAAAATACTGCCCAAGAATATAAAAACAAGAATAGGCCACTCAATATGATGCCAAACATTAAATCCCTTCACTCTGTATTTACATCAAATACCTAATTAGGTTGGTTTAATAATTATGTGACATTTCAAAAATGTGTTGTCTTTACGAGGTTCATATATCACCTAAAAAACCGTGAACACGTTTCCTTTGTCATCATTCATGCTTTTGAATGATTGGTTATAACCTGTAATGGTTTTCGTTTTATACTTTTGACTGATGGCTAAGCCCATCTCTTTTGAATTCATTTGATAGATAGAATAATGGGTTTTCTTTTCTTCCATCTACTTGAAAAAAGGGGACTCCTTGAACATTCTTTGGTTAAATACCTCCAAGACTTTGAAAGATCTAAAAGGAATATAAATAAACTACTATGATTAAGATAATCAAGGTTTGCAGTTGAAGTGTTGAACATCAGGTCAAGTCTGACCAACACAGGCTAACCTGAAAATCATTAAAAAAAAAAAATAGAAAAGATTTCTTCTCTGTATTGTTTTCTATTATGCTTTATTTTTCGAACTTTTTGGAGGTAGGCCTCAGCTGATTATAGTGGGAAACTCCTGCCACTAACATTTACCTGTTCTTTCTCTAGGCTCCTAACAAAGCCCAACCAAACCAAAGAAGAGCAAAGAACAGTCAAAAATCAACAGGACAATTTCGACATTATTTATAACAAGTCATGTCAGTTCGTAAATTTATTTTTTATAAAGTCCGTCTAAACCTAGCATTTGATCTCTTATTGAATAAAGATGTCATCACGAGAATATACAGTGGCTTGGTAATAGCTAGCATGGAGTGTGAAAAGAATTTATAAGATTCAGCTTCAACATATGAAAGGTGGAAACAAAGGCCACTGAAGAAATCTCAGAAGAGTTCTTATACTTACAAAGTCAATGTGTAAAAATACAGCTTCCACATCAGGTTAATGTGTTTAGTATGTCAATAAGCAGACTAAAAATAAATTTTTCAGATGGAACCTTCAAATGAATATTGCACACTGCTGTAGGCTCACATATGGCTTCTAAAATTTTAAGGTGTAAAATTAAATCATGAACTCTTTTAGCTCCTTGGAGAAACATGCTCCCTCCTTGTGCTTTCTTTACTTATAAAAAACAGCTTTAAGAAACTATTATTTCGTGAAATTGCATCACTTGTTAACAGAAGGAATTCTCAGCCCTTTTTAAATAAAATAAAAAATAAGCATTTTATAATGATAGGCATATATCCAATTTATATCCTCTTCTTGATGTTATAAAACCAAAGCATTAGGTTGCAGACCAAAGAAAAAGGACTCCACAGAAAATTTTACATGGCAGGAAAATAGTGCAGCCTATCATATTTAAATACCTAAAAATAAACAAGAGTTCATTTGTCATCCATTCCAACCTTCATAGATATATAAAGGAGCGAGAGAGGGGCAAATGCAAAACAGAGTTTTTGAAGAGTCAAACATCCTTTGACGATCCCCACCATCTATTCACGAGGCTTTGTCCACATCTACAAGTCATGAAAACCAGGTTTCAAGACCAACATTCACATATAGCAGAGAAATAACGACATGAGTTGCATAAAAAATATATAATGTGACCCAGACTACAGGCTATCAAACATGTGTCAAATTTCTTAGGTCAAGAGTTGCAGGGTGATCACTCCCCCCCCCCCCCCCCCCCCCCCCCCCCCCCCCCCCCCCCCCCCCCCCCCCACCTCTTCTGTTTTTGATAAATAAGTCAGATGATCAGGGACATAAATGAAATGTTCCAACATAAAATAACTATGACCTCTACAATCGAGAAATAAAATAAAAATTAATTATGACCTCAAGTGAACTGCCTAATGACTATAAAAGGCAACAATTAGCTCTGCCATCTTTAACAGCCACTTTATACCACAGAGCACAGGCAACCAGTCAATCAGCCGGTTCAATAACCGTGCACAAAGCCAATGCCCTAGCCACTGCTCTTACTAAAATACATTAAGAGCTTGTCACAACCCCAGGAAAACTCAAAGCCTCATTTGGGACTATAGTCCAAACGGACTAAGTAAAGATTATACAATTTGGAATTATAAACCGCAGAACTTCTCATTCTTAGGCAATGCAGGGGATCCCATTCATAACCCTCATATACTCAAATCCAAAGTAAAAGAGACCTCCTTAAGAATGGCATCGAACTTTAACTAGTAAAATACTTCATATACAAAAATTTGCTATATAATCTATCCGTCCGGATGAAAACTAGTTGATGCTGCTTCCATATGGAGGAACCACAGCACTGAAAGCTATAATGTCAGCACTGTGAAAACAACCTTTTCTAAACTGAAGCTCGTACTGTAGAAAGTGTACAAAATCCTAGATTGTATCATTAGTCCACGTCAGCAATCTCTTGTTCTTTATTCTATATGTACTTATCAAAAAAAAAAAAAAATATGTTCAACTTTTACAGTAAAATCTCCCTGCAAAACACACTGTAAATGTTTAACCCTCCAATTACCTACTGACAACGCACAGCAGCCAAGATACTCTCTTAGCATCTCAAGGGATCTATTACAAAGCTTAGACCTCCTAATAGGTCGTTGTACAGGGAAAGCAGATTGGATCGTTTCTCCTTGACTTCCCTATATTGAATGTAAGTGCAAATATGTAGGTTATTAGAGGTAACCTAGGCCTCCTTCAAACACAACGGTTAGGAAATAACCTCACTAATAATTTTATTCATGGTGCTCGAGCCACTTAAATACCCTTGACTCTTGCAGCTACCCAGTTCTTTACATAACAAACAGATAAACATAAATAAAGCTAAACATGACTCAGTGACTAAAAATATAATGCTAGACCTATCTACTGAGGCCCTATTCTCTTATTAATAAAATACAATACTCTCTAGGACTCCAAGACTCCTAACCGAACATTCCTACTCTAGCTACTACTACCTTGCATGCAATCCATATCCCTGCAAGTCCCTTCTGCAGCTACCCACATGCGCTCTTTGTAATACTCCCCCTTAACAGGATCCTTTTACCCATAACTCAATGGGAACAGCTTAAATCCTCAGTTCATGATCTTCTCCAATGATGAATGCCATTTTCCTGTTCCTGGAGCAAGAAAACAGAGACCTCTTTCTAGCTTTCGATCAAACTATTCGAGCCTCTCCTTGGAAAGAATAACAATAGATTGTCCCAAAAGCATAAATCACTATTCTGTGCTAGTGCCTCAAGGGTGCTACATTCAGCTACACCAAAATCTTTTTCCAGAAATATTTATACTCCACTAGGCACATCTTCCATCTTCTCTTATCTCCAATATGGCATAACTGGCACTCAAGCTTGGGAACTGCTGCAAGTATATCGACTGTAGTGAAGTTCCAACCATAATATCTAATCTTACGGGTAATTACACTTTGCAATTCCAAACTATGACCCATTTAGCAATGTGGACTCCAACTACGAAACAAATTACAATGTGCACCATAAAAAACTACTAAAATTTTGTAATGCACACCTTCCATTAAGATCTAACTCTTAAGATTACATCACCAAGCATACTTTTCATCCATCTCAATGCCAAATTGAATTAGTACATGGTTCTTAAATAACAAACTCTCATGCGATCAACAGAATTTGGAAAGATTTTAAATAAAGCATTTAGAAATTTTCCTAAAATGGGCCTTTATTGATATCTACAAAGATATGGCAAGATCAGGAATAGAGATAAACAAGACTACTCTAAGCTTGAATCGACTCATATTAGATCTTAGAAACTCATATAACTTCATGTCTAGTATTTTTTATAATATTGATATAAATCTTATAATGATAACATTTTAATTATTTTTTTATAAGTAATAATAACATTTTCAATTATTTAAAAGATAATAGAAAATCATATTGCTACTACGATGCATGTTGCTAGTAAGATACATATTACATAAATCTATATATTGTATTATATAAATATAATATATGTATACATAATATAAAGGTATTTATGCAAATTCAAAATGAGTTTGTCAAAATCAAAGTTATAAGATATAAAATCAATAATCTATCTTGTCAAGATTTCATCAACAAGAACTGATTTGAATAATAATCGAGTTTTTCATGAATATAAAATAAAACTCAATGACAAGCTCTTGTTTGACTCTCATTCGAATAAAATAAAACAAATAGTATTTGACCATCAACTACTCACTCGAATTCAACTCGTTTACACCATGGTGATACATGCAAATACATGCAAACATATATATATGGATTTCTTTGTGTGTGTACCTGCATCCATTAATTATTACAATATGGACTTAACACGAGCAAAAGGTGATGAATTCAAGCCTAAAAGGTAAATAGGTCAATTCAATTAAATTCAATTAACAAGAAACAATATGGGAAACTTTTTTTGACCAGTAAACCCGAATTTTAGTAATGATATTGATAGGCATAGCCCAAGTACACGGGACATATGCAAGAGCGACATCAAAGTATGAGTGTCTAGCAATACAAGGAAGTCATGGATATTCAATCCAAAAAAGTGTAACTTAAAGCCCCCAAAGTCAAATGGGCTTACCCCAAAAAGATTAAATTGGATGCTGGATGCATTTAAACGAAGATAGCATTTAGAACCCAAAAGCAAACAAACCGTATTCGTATTTGAAACATTGAACTTAGAGTTACGTCACAAGAGAAATTGAACAAGAAAAGAGAAGGAAATATGAAATCTAATCTTACCATTACCATTCAATGACAACTATGCTTGCATATATGCGTATGTGTATGTATATGTTTATATTATACACTTTTTTTTTTTTTTTGATAAGTTTTATATTATACACTTTGTTGTTTATAATTATAAAAAATACATTCTAGATGCAATTGCATTTCATATTCCTTCAATTTATAACAAACATTTTTATCGAACTCAACAATTGGTCACATTAAAATTTTTAGTTAAAATAAAATAAGAAATCCCACTGTATATTTTTGTTCATCTATTTTTCATTAAGTAAAAGATTGATTCATTGATTGAAGAAACTTAGGAGAGAATATGCAAAGGTTTTAAAAAAAAAAACACTTTAATTTTTTAAAAAATGAATGACTTTTGGATTTTTATAAAAGAAATATTTTTTTTATAAGTAATTATAAAAGAAATATATTTGAATGCACATAGATATATAAATTCATAATTTAGCAACCAAATCTTGAGCTTTTTGACTCATATCTTCAAGTTCTTAAATTTTTGGAGGCATATTTTTGCATTTTTTAGGTATGTATACTCATTTTTATATTTTGGAGGCAAAATTCAAGGACTTAAAGAAAATATAGACACAGTTTTTTTCATACTTTTAAGAAGACTCAAGAATTTTAGATGGGGTTAGAAGAAAATTTTCATGTGTTTGAAAGATTTCAAGAAGTTTTCAAATTTTTTGGGATCAATATTATTTTTTACCAAATTTTATTTCAATTGAATAATAATTGTTAATTATTTTTTCGGAGGGTAGGGGGGGCCATGGCCCTCCCTAGGCTAAACGTGGTTCCACCAATGCAAAGGCCTCTTTAACAATGCACTAACCCATATACCGTGTCCAGTGTATTTGGTTACTCCTATTGATATATATATATATAATATTATTACTTATCAAAAAAAAGAAATACCATGCCCATTAAAATACAGTAATCCAGATGACACAACAACCTAATGTAAAACTGTTAAAAGTGCCATGAAACAGAAAGCAACTGAACTCTCTGTAATAAAGGGCGTCATCATGTTTCTCGTTCGAAATGAAACGCCTCGCTTAAAATGGCTGTAATAATAGAAGATCCGGAACTGTTAAAAATAAATATGGCATCTGAACCTGAAGGATAGATTCAGTGAAAATTGAATCCATAAGGCATAAGTTACATGTGAACAAGGAACAAGGGGAGAAAAAAATTAAGCCTTCATCCATATTATGATGCCATTCATAAAAAAGGAAAAAGGGAACACATATCAGGTCAGGTGTCAGACAAATATGGCAGTGCAGAGCTTTTGACAAAAGACATTGAAACGGATAAAGTGATGCAAAAAAGAAAATTGAACCAGATCCTCAATATATGGGTGTCGTGATGTTTCACTCGGAAATAGCACACTTCAACAAAAACAACTGCAAAGAAAGACTATTTATAACTTTGACACCGATATACTTAAAAAATTTTGTTTGATAATAACTAGGGAGACACGTTAAAAACAAAACGATCACCTGTAATATCCTTTATGGATAAAAAATAATGAATCATAAGTTTAATATAAATTACAAAGAACAAGATGCTGATGAGGTGGAGATAAATACTAGTTGGGTCCCTCACAGTGGATGTGTATGTGTTAAAATGAAAGGGTATTTCAAGTAAAAGGAGTACAAAATGCATTCCTTGCCCAAAACTTGTAAGGTTTAACAGGAAAGAATTCTATAGTAAGATTGCTTTTGCAAAAAGGTCAGTGAACACACTGAATCATGGAGTTTGAATTGCTAGTAGTCCTGAATGGGTTGTGGCACCAGAGAAATATAACCACAAGGAAAATAAGAAAACACAAAAAGCATGAGGGGAAAAAAATCAAAAAACAATATCAAGATTAAATGCGAATCAACAATGCACCATGTACAAGCAACATTAACGGGAGGAAAGCTGACCTTGCGCTTGAAATAAGATATAAATCAAAGGATATGTGCTAAAAAAAACTTGATCCGTAAGGATCTGTTAAAAAAAACTTTGATCGGTAAGGATATGTGTTAAAAATACTAATCACAAAAGCTACTTTTTTCCTGTGTAACTGAGACGATGAGAAGATAACTTAACGAAAGAGATGAAAGATAAAGCATAATTACCACAATCTAGAACGATATTTGGCATCAGGATGATCACACCATTAAATGACAATTAAAAAAGAATTTTCGATCCCTAATAGAGAAAATTATTTAGATTTTCCCCCGAAGAGGATCAAACTATCATCTTCTAGTTAATTCATAAAACAAAACATAACAGACTATCAAAACAATTGTCTATCAAAAACAAAATCTCTGGGGAAGAAAGGAAGGAATCATTAAATTATGAACTAAATAAAATTACCAGTTTGCTTATCCAATGCATCATGGTACTCCTGCTCATCCTCCACACCAGCCTTTGCTACGACTACGGGATTTGTGTCGGGGCCATCCTTCTCTTCGGGGAAGCGAACGACGACAACGGGACAGACGCAGTGGTGCACGCAGTAATCGCTGACGCTGCCAAGGCGGCCCTTGGAGGGGCGGCGGGAGGCGCCGAACCCTCGGCTGCCCATGATAACGGTGCTGAGGCCAAGGCGCTCGACCTCGAGGCAGAGGCGCTCCTTCATGTCGTGGTCCTTCACGATGTGGATCTTGAAGGGAATTTGTGAATCGACGAGGGGCTGAGCAAGGTCATTGGCCTTGGTGGAGGTGAAGGCGTCGAAGTCATGCTCGAGCTTCTGGTGGGAAAGCTCATCGTCGGCGAGGTCGTGGACGGAAAGGTCAATGGCACCCCAGTCGGCGCCGTATAGGACGCTGGTGGGGCGGACGTGGAGGAGGATGACAGAGTCACCGGGGCGGAGGTAGTTCTGGACAGCCCATTTGACGGCGAAGGCGCTCTCGTCACTGAGATCCACGGCAATCCCGATCTTGCGTTGGGCTCCGGAGGTGGGGGTCCCGCTCATGGGGAATCTCGGCGACGAAGGTTGCACGGTAATTGCCGTCGCCGTATCGGTAGGGTGTTTCGGAGAAGTCATAGGTTGTTGTTGTTGTCGTCGTCTCTGTTCCGATGCTTCGAGGGGTGAGAGCCGTAAGCTGCGAGGGAGGGAATAATGTGAGCGAGTAAAGACGAATATTTTGGAGGGTACTGTTGAAGGAAGGTTCTTCTGGTCACTCACGCGTGTGTGTATCTGTCTGTCTGCGTGGTGAGATGAAAAATTTTAACTTTTTTGCTCCAATTCTTGATTAGATCCGGATAAGGATATACAATATTATTTTATTTAAAAATTATAGAAAAATTATAAAGAAATTGTAAGATCACTTCTAATGAATTTTTTATCATATCATTTATAATACATTATTAAAATTTAATTTTTTTTATTTTATACAATAATTTTTACAATAGTTTATCTATTTTTTCATATAATTTAAATATTATATTTTTTAATTTTTTTAATTCATCTCAAATATTTTCTTTAAGCTATTAATGATATTCTCATATATTTTGATATTTATAATATTTCACCGTATACAATGTCATATAATTATATTCTATTTTAAATTAATTTAAATTTATAAATTAAACTAAAATATAAATTAATTAAAAAAAATTATATAATGAAATTAATCCAAATTAAATGGTGCTTTCTTTCGAGATGAGAGTATGTATATATATATATATATACACATATATATATATATATTTGATATTTTTGTATAGTATATAGCAATTCTAAAATATATATATTTGACATTAAAATTAATGTTGCGTTGCTTAGGAGAGTATAGGAGACACGGACGTATATTTGATATTAAAATTAACGTTGGAGGTGCAAATTAGTACATGAGAGATAAGTAGATGAGAGAAAAATGATCAAAAAAATAATTTACAATTGTGAAAAGTTACTGCTAGATGTAGTGGTAACACTGTAGTCAATTGTAAATTACAGATGAAATAGATAATTCATTGGATGCAACTTTTAGATTATTTTCTTCAAATTATACAGAAATAAGGGTTTTACATAATCCGTTGGGAGTGCTCTAAGTCTATATTTTTTCTTTAATATATATGTTTCGAATATTTTTATAATTCAACAATATATAGATATAATACTTATTTAATAATATATAACCTACATATTATGCCTATTTTTCCCCTATTTTTGAAAGCTCTTGGGACAAAAAAATGTAAAAAGATCCCTTTAAGATTGGTTCTTTTATCATTTCAAGAGAAATGATTTATATAAGTTCTAATAGGAAATAGACAAGTTTTGTATAATCTTTTTGTAAAAAATGAACCTTATATTAAAAATTATAAAAAAAATTTATTTATTTTTAATGTGGCCTATTTTTAATAAAAGATCTTTACAAAACTTGTCTATGGATTTATATCTAAGATTACTTTAATTTTCACTTTTATTAAAGAACTAAAGTTAGAAACTTTAAAACATAACAAAATAGAAATATTCTTCTCATTAGTTACTATTTATCACTTCATATCTTATAAAAAATATTTATATATCTTATGAAAAAGTTATAGATATAGGGATTTGAGAGTAAATAATAGTTGATACATAATAAATCTCAACAAAATAATTATTTTAAGGGCACGTTTGGATGATAAACTCATATGAGTGCATTTCAGTTTTAAACTCCATTCAAACATCCAAACATACAGCTGAGTTGAAGCTGAGTGCATTTCAACTTTAACCTTCGTGGACCCACAACTGATAAAAAGCAAACAAAAGGCTCAATTCTTATTCGGTGTTTCTCAATTCAAGGGAAGAAAAAGTACTAATGTAACTTTTGCCTCAATGGAATCCACTACAACCGACAATTATTTTATTTTGAAAAAAAAAATTTGGAGACATCTAGCAGCACCGAGTAAAATAGAAATAAGATTATGTTTAGATATTGAAGTGAATTAAATTGAATTGAGATGAGATGATAAAATATTATTAGAATATTATTTTTTAATATTATTATTATTTTAAAATTTAAAAAAATTGAATTGTTTATTATATTTTATATTAGAATTTGAAAAAATTATTGAAATGAATTGAGATAAGTTGATGATCCAAACGAAATCTTTGGCTCGAGCAGTTATTAAAAATTTTATGCGGCAATTGTCTAGACAAGAGCCGCTCGAGCAAGAGACATGTGTCTCGAGCACTTCATCGAGCGACGACTCAATTGTCTGGGTGAGTTTCTATTTTTTTTCCCCTCTCGCATCACATGTATTTTTTTTACTATTAATTAAATAATATGTAAATAAATAATATAATGAAATGTGGATTTGATACTGTTGTAATTTTATTGATAATTATTTTATTTTGTTTTTATAAATTTGGAGTAAGAATTTTTTTTTTATAGTGCTCGGAATATTTTGTTTTTATTTTGTTGTAATTTGTTTACATATATTGAAGAAATTTATGTTTGATTTATATTATTTATTAATAAAAGATTTAATAAATTAATTATTCAATCATTACAATAACTTTCCAATCATTGGTGGGTCTCATACCTTTTTTAACTTCTCATAAATAGTACTAAACTCATTTTAACATCTAAACATATCTAAACTCATCTTAGATGGGTTCCACATAACTCACTCCACTATCTTAACTCATTACTATTTATAAAGAGGTCAGCTCAGCTCAACATCCAAATGCAGCCTAAAACTTGATTTTTTAAAATTTGAAAGAAAAACTTGACTACTATTTTGTTTGAGGAGTAGCTACCAAGGCTAAAGTCTCATTTGTCTTCAACAAAGATTAACTTGCTGGCATTTTCACTAAGCTACTCTCTACTGCTCGGTTCAATCTTTTACGATCAAGCCTCACCATTTCTCTGTTTCCACTTGATTCACGAAAGTCTTTTAAGGTAATCATCTCTCAAGAAGAATATTCTACAAAAACATATCCATAGGAGATATTGTAACGTAAAGATATGCCACCAGTTTTAGAAGCTTCTGGAAAGATTCCTCGTAACAACAAATGTTGAAGTGTAGAGTTAGCTCTAGAATATTCTTGTATAACATAATTGATGAGGTGGAGTGCTAAGGGTTGTGTGATCTGAAAAATAGTGTGATTATTCTCTGTCATGAGTCATGAATAAATATTCTTTGTAAAGATTTAAGTGTGATGAACATTAAAGATGATATATATAATAGAATTATCGAGTGACGCATTCTCTCAAACACTTTCTCTGCATTTTTCTTCTGTTAGTGTTTTACTTGTTTCTTTATGTATTTATTGTAGTCCAATTCAATGCACCATCATATCAATTTAACTAAAACTTACCCTTCATTATTTAAGATAAATGATCATATTTAATAGATTATAACTTTATTAGATGAAATGCAAATTTAATAACTGATTATGAATTATAAATTTGTAAGACATTTTTAATTATGATTTAGATAATCTGTGCAAAAATGTCACTAAAGGTTCATTTAGACATTTGGAGTATCTCATAATTCTGTGAATAGTAGTGAAATAGTTTAAGTGATTTGAGTTGAGATGTTTTATTTGGTTTTGGAAAATGAAAGAGAAGATGTTGAATAAAAATATTACAAAGTTAAAAAATTATTTGAATATAATTTTTATTTTGAGACTTTAAAAAGTTGTATTGATTTTTTTTTTTTTTTTGAAATTTATAAAAGTTGTATTAGTTTTTGTGTTTGGATAAAATTAGATAAAAAAAAAGTTGAAAATTTAAAATTGAAAAATATTTTGTATTTAAATGATGTTTGGTAACGAAATTTTGAAAAGTTTTGAGAAATTTGAGAATTCTGTATCTTGTCTCCGTGTCTAGATGAGCCCTAAATACACACACATAAATTTATTAAAATATTGCACAAATCCAATTGATTTTTTAAACACTAGCATAGCAATAACATGATAAAAATAATTATTTTCAGAGTTATGTTGTACATTATCACAAATCTAATATATTATTTACTTTTTTTTCTCAACAAATAAGGTATTTATAGATAAACTAACAGTTACAAGATACAAGTTTAGAGTGTGAGTCCCCTACAGTCTTCCCAAAACTAACATATTACAACTTAAAAAAAGAAAAATAAAAGACAGGTTCTGTAGCTAAATAAATGGCTCCCACCCATTTCTTATAAGGAGAGACTGCCTGATGACGGTTTTTAAATAGTCTGCTAAACAAACTATAAAACTGCAGTTAGAAGCCGTAGTAAATGGTTGTGTGCTTCAACATGTTGGTTTGGACTGGCTGGAAGGAACTTTATCCACTTTTACTTGATCTTTGGTTAAGGAAAGCAAGAACATAGGAAAATAACCAGAAACTGAGACGAATCGCTGGCGAGAGGCCACCATTGTCTGTGGTGATGCGTGCAGTACACACGCCACACCTAGAGAGGAGTGGAAGGTCGTGTTCCAAAGAATCGACGCTGCTAATCTTGACGATGCTATGTTTGAAGGCAGGAAACTTCCCCAGTCGCGGCGTCGGGTGAAATTCAAGCACGACATAAGCCACGCATGAGGCTTATGCGCTGCTTGTATGGATAGATTTCTTTTACCATCTTGAAGATCAGCGGCTTGGGGAGGCTGATGGCGGAGCGCATGTCGGACTTTGCTGTGTGGGCCAATATATTATTTACTTATTAGTAAATTAGTCTTACTAAACCTTTTTGCTTACTTGTTGGGATGTAAAAGAAAAATAAAAAAACTGAATGAACTAGACCAAATTGGGTGGGTTCAGTCTGGTTTGTAAGCGGTCCGGTGCTGTATCGATTCTTAGGAACCAAAATTGGCTCTAAACTGATGCGGTATCGATTTTCAATATTTGAAAACCGGTTTAAACCAAATCGGACCGGTATATATATTTATAATTTATTATATTATATTATATATATATATATTATATGTTAAATTGTTAATTAATATAACATGAAATTCTAATCTTATTATTCAAGTCTATTAATCTTACATCATAAAACTAATATAACATATAATATAATATAAAATTAATCTTATAATTTTTAATATAACATTTGATATAACATATAAATTTTAATACATTTTTGACATAATAAATTATACTATATATATTATTTTTATAAATATATTTTTACACATTTGATCATATATACTCATACAAAATGTTTAGAATTTATATAGACTATAATTAAATTCAATACTATACTATACTAGTACGTATGTGTTGATTATTATAAAATAATGTACTTATACTATAATATAAATAGACTAATTATTTAGTATATACAAACATTATATTATTACTAACATAGATAATTTGTAAAATCGAAAGTTTCGGTTTCAATAGCGAATAAGTCCGGTGTCAGTTCTTAAATTTTTAAAACTGGTATATACTTGTTTGGTTATAAAAAATATATAAAACTGAATCGAATTGGATCGGTTACACCCTACTTAATTGTACGAAACCATAACATTATAGTTCTACGCTATATAGGGAGAGTTAAATGGAGTTGATTCCCTCTCAGCTTTTAACTTCTACGTAAAAATTATTTTCAAGTTTGTTTTATCGTTTAGATTCGAAATGAGTTGATATAATTTTAGATGAGTCAAATAGAATATTATTAGAATATTATTTTTAATATGATTATTACTTTAAGATTTAAAAAAATTATAATAATAAGATGAGATGAATTGAGGTGAGCCTCGAATCCAAACAAGGGCACCACAAGGTGCTTCGGGCACTATGTTGGCGCGAGACTGGTCGGATTTGGCGCCTGGGTGGCATTGAATCTGCACAAATTTGGTGCTGTGGTGGCATCTGTCTATATTTGGCAACTTAAGTCAACGATTTCGACTATTCCAAGGACAGATTTGGCCTCACCTGCACCGGATCCGCCATTAGAGTGCTTTTCCGATTGGCTCTAGTCATAACCGGGTGGTCGGTAGTGACTGCCACTTCGAGTGACGTTTAGTAATTAACTTAAAATAATTAATATTAAGATTTTTAGAAATTTAGAATAGATATATATTTTTTAAAAAGAATCTAGTGTAGATTTATTAAAGATAAATTTTACAATCACACAAAAATTTGATAAAGAATCATACACTACATACTATTCACGTGATATAATTTAATTTGAAAAATAAATTTATTAAAAAATTCTACTTATCATTCCTTACACCATGTATCAATATTTTAAGAAAGAGAAATTATATTTACAATCGTAGAATGTGTAAGTGCCATATAATCTCTTTGAAAAAAGTAAACAAATATGTCGTCGACATGATTTTTTTTTAATAATAGACTCCACACTTTTTTAAAACTACTGCACGACTTTTTCGTGCTGCATGATTATATGTAATATTACTTCGTGGATGATGTATGGTATAAAAATTTTCAAATAATATTATCAATAAAAATAAATTTAAAAATTAATGTAATTTCACATGACAAGTCAATTTATTTTATAATAAAAATAATTTTACCATCAAAATTATAACATCAAATTGCGTGAATTTACTTATAGAATGTGAAGGTTAGGGGTGTAATTGGTTCGGTTCGATCTAATTTTGTATATTTTTTAGAATCGTACTGGTATATATCAGTTTTGAAAATTTAAGAACTGATACCGAATCGATTCATTACCGAAACCACAACTTTCACTTTTTTCGATTTTGATCCAATCTAGTCTGATTCTTTTGATTTTATAAATTATCTATATTGGTAATAATACGATGTTTACATATATTAAATTATTAGTCTATTTATATTATATTATAAATATATTATTTTATAATAATTAACACATACTAGTATATTATTGAATTTAATTATAGTTTACATAAGTTTTAGACTTTTTATATGAATATATATGATCAAATGTGTATAAATGAATTTACAAAAATAATATATATATATTATAATTATTATGCAAGAAATGTATCCTTGATATATATATATATATATATATAAAGTAAATTTATATTAATAACTTGATATTAATATTTATGTTTAAAATTAAAATTTTATGTTATATTAATTATATATTATAAGATTAAAATTTATATGTTATATGAAATGTTATATTAAAAATTATAAAATTATTTTTATATTACTGTTTTTTGATAAGTGAGATTATTTTTATATTATATCATATCACATATTATATTAATTTTATATTATAAGATTAATAAAATTAAATAATAAGATTAAAATTTCAGATTATATTAATTATTAATATAAAATATAATATAAAAAATTATAAATATATATACAAATCGATTTTTAAAATATAAAAATCGATACCAACTTAATACCGAATCACTTAAAAATATGACCAAAAAAAAAATATGACCGAACTCACCGATTCCGATTCAATCGATTTTTCCATTTTTTCTTTTGGAGGAGGTCGTAATTGGAGTTTTGGGTGGATCTTGCAGACCGACCCTCAAAAATCTTCTATAAAACAAACGACCCCTCCAACTTGGCTCCAATTCCAAATTTCCAACATCTCGAGATTTTAGGGTTCGTCCATACTCTTTCCTTCCTTCTGACAACTATCCGATCCATTGGCGTAAGGGAGAACCAAAGATGCCTCAGAGGCACTCGAAGAACAACAATGATCTCGCTTTCTTCACTTACGACGAGAAGCGCAAGCTAGGCTACGGCACGCAGCGGGAGAGGCTTGGCAAGGACTCCATCAAGCCCTTCGATGCCTGCTCCCTCTGCATCAAGCCCCTCATCGATCCCTTGTGCTGCCTTAAAGGCCACGTATTCTGTAAGGAATGCATTCTCGAGTGCCTTCTTGCCCAGAAGAAGGACATCCAGAGGTCTCTTCCATCGCCCTCTGTTTTATTTATATGTTTATGTTAATATCATATGCTGATTTTTGCTCAATAAAATATATGTTTATCGATAAAAAAAATGTCGATTTTGTATCTGTTTAATTGTAGTCCGTGTTATGGGAGTTGGAATTATGGTTATTCGTGGAACTTGAATGAAATTATCTGTTTTGCTTGGATTTAGATGTGATGCTTATTTCGTGTTTTTAATGCGTTTCTGACATAATTGGGGAAGAAGGTAGCTAAAACTTTATTTTGGGTGTGTGCTTAAGGTTCTAAGGACTACTTCCCACTAAGTAGACTCTTGAGTTGAGTGTCAATAAGGAATTTTGGGATTTCTATGGGTTTGAAAAATTTTCTAGGGCCAATGATTGGTTAACATTCGTTGCTGAATGCGTTGTCTGATGGTGGCCATATATGTATCCGAATGGTTAAAGGGATTTGCTCTAGGCGATTGTGCCAAGTTTGGACTAACACCCTATTACGGTCTGACATACTTTAGCAGACAAGGTCATGGATACACGTTCTTTGGGTTTAAGACTTTCTGGGAGGTTTTTCTGTAGATTGGTTGATATATTTTCTATTTTAACCCTTGCTAGGTTCAAAGGTGTAAATTGGATTTTGTGAAGTGAACCCCTAGGGTTTAGCTTAAGCGGTAAGGGCCTTGGTCTTGGTGGTATCCTCCCTCTAAATCTATGGTTTGAATCCTTGGGGGTGCAAACAATTTCTAAGGCCATCGGCCTTTGAATTTTCCTTTGAAGTGCCCAACGGTACACTTGTGAAAAACTTCTTGCCGAGAGCTTGTGCACCTTCGGGATTTTTCGAGACTTTGTTCTTGAACACCCGGTGCCAATATAAAAAAGATTGGATTTTGTGAAGTGACAGTCAGTTAATCCATTTGCGCTTTATCTGAGAGTGTGTTGCTATTAATACTTCTGCAAGTGTATTGTGGTGAAGAAATGATTTTCTCCAGCTTTCAGATGCACCCACAAGATGCTGAGGTAGGTATACTGTGGATGCTTTCTTTGCACACTGCAGCTAGTGGGCTTAGTGACAAGAGTGGAATCTTAAACGTGATAACAACTAGTCTTATGATTATTTGACTCAAGGGTAGCAATATATAATATGACCTGCGAACCCAACACGAAATTAGTGGATTTGAGTATGATGTTAACGGGTTTGGGTTAAAACGGGTTGACCCGTTAAGACACGATGTATAAACGGGTCAATAATAGGTGAACCTGCTTAACTTGAAATCAACGACCTGTTTAGATTTTATTTCAATATTACAATTTTATTATTGTTGAGTTATAATATTGATATTTCTCAGTATGCTTATGTTTTTATTTTTGTGATTGTAATTTTGGACTTATGCTCGTATTTTTTATTGTAGGGTTTGTAATATTGGTTTTATTATGTATTAAAATTTGAAAAATATCAATATTTTTTGTTTGCAGGTAGTCTTATTTCTTTAAAAGATATTGTAGCTAAATAAATATAGATTTTAACTTTTATATGAAATTATGTTAATCAAGTCAAATGAGTTATGCTTTTTAGTTTAACCCATTTACATGAAACAAGTTTGAATGAGTCGTGTTGTGTTGATTTTTTTCTAATTAATTATTAAATGGGTCAAAATGAATGACACAACACGACCCATTATCTAAATGGGTCGGATTAGTATTTGAAAGTTTGATACGTTTAGCTTAATGCGTCTGGTTTGGGTTGTCCCATATAGTTTAATGTTCATGACTTGACACGACACAATACGAACACGACCTGAAAACACAAATTGCCACCCCAATTAATTTGAGCATTTATATTTATTCCATAGCCTATTTTCAGATCACATTTGTTTCTCTCCAAGAGGGGCATACGACAAATTGTATATGTGAATAAAATAGATTTGATTGTTTTAATAGCTGGTACCCTTTTTTTGTGGTGGTGGTTGGATTTGTTGGATGCTCTTCTAAGAAGGGCATGTTAGGAATAATTCATGAAAGTATTGAGGCAGGCTTATACGAGTAAGTGAATAATTCTTGAAGGTTGATTTTGATAGGTTTGACTGTTTATGTTCCCATGATTGTAGTGGGGCACAACAAGTTTACTGTGCCTGTTTGGGATTGTGTTTCAGATGGTAAGAGGTGCTTTTCTTATTAAAAAGTCATTTTGTGGGTAATTTTAGAAACAACCATTTTGGATCTTTAATACAGAAAAGTCGTGTCTTACTGAAGCTGCAATTCGAAGCTTTTCCCAAAATGAACCTTTAGAGCTTATGCGGGATGCTCTCATGAGTTTAATGAAAGGAAAACTCTACTTGAAAGCGAATTTGCGCACCCATACGCACTGACTATGACATGGAATGCAGCCTTTTAATGAAATGGTGGGTGTTAAAGATGCACACCCTTCTCCTTCTTCCATTTCGACCAGTTTTTCTTCATCTAACAGTGGAAGCAATGGTGTGAGCCCACCATTTCAGATTATTAACCCTTCAGTCCGTCTAGGTTCTTCCATCCAAAACCTCCCAAGCTTCAAAAAGAAAAGGCCTTGAAGTTGCAGATTCATCATCAGCATCTTCTTCCTCATCTTTCTTTCCAAATCTTCACAACCCAGGAATGACTGAAGCCAAGCTTGAATTCCTATCTTCTTATGAGAAAACAAAGCCCAGATCCATAAACCCTTTTAGCTCTTCAAATTCAAGGGCAGACAAGACTCTTGGTTTCGCCTCTCTTCTTTCTACTACTTGTGACTTTCTTCTTGGACGATACTTGAAGATTTGTTGGTTTAAGTTTCTCCAGTTCCGTGATTTCTTTTCCAGAAGCTTGATTTTCTTTTTCTCTATGGATTGGAATCACTTGCCTTAGGAGGTTCTAGGAATAGGTGCAAATAGGCCTAAAAAATCAAAGGCAGCTTACTGATCCTTGACATTTTTTTTTTGCCACCAAAAAACTTGGCGAGATTGGCCATTACCTTCTTTTTCTTCATAATAGTGAATGAATTAATATGTCGTGCTCCTGGCGAGGTAGACTTTCGAACTGTTGGTGAGTTCGACTTTCGAGCTGCTGGTGTAGTAGAAATTCGAAACTTAGCTCGCCTGGATGGAGTCAATGACTCAAGTTGCCATTAATTCTTAAAGATTTTCTATGAGATGCAAGTTGAAAGTTTTCAGCTCTCAGGGACCTTCTATGGAGGGTTGGGACATGACAAATCTCTGGTTTTCGTGGGTTTTCTTAAATTTGATGATTTATGTTTGCTTTGAATTCCAACGAATTCTGTACATTCAGGAATTGTTTCTTGAAGATTTTGGAGCCTGGGATTCTTTCAAGCAGCCAAAAAGCTACCTGCTTGTACATCCATGGCCTTCTTTTTGTTTTTCCAATGTGTCCTTGTAACCTTCATATTTTTGTTGTATGGAGGAAGAAGATATGAAAATCATGTTTTTAATGTCCAGTTATCCGTCCATGGCCTTCATATTTTTGTTTTACTGGCAGTTTCTTGTTTAACCTGCAGTTCGTATATCCATGGCCAAATGTCTTTTTTTTTTTTTTTTTTTTTGTTGTTGTCATTTTCACCTCTAAAAGCAGCTTTTATTTTTATTACCATGTAATGACTTTAAAAGTACTTCATATTTATGGTTACCAAACAGTAAGCAACTTTTTAATAGTAGAGCTTTTTGATAAAGTTCTACAGACCAAAGCTCTACAAATAAAAGCTCTATCATCCACAGGAATCCCAAACAAGCACTATGTTTGGTTGTTGAACCAAGCTCAACTAATCTCAACTCATCTCAAACCAATCACTAATAGGGCCCACTACTTTTTCAATTTCCTAAAAAAAGTTAAACCCATCTTAAACTAAAAAAGTTAAACCTATCTCAACCTATACCTTTTGGGATGTGTTAAGGCCTGAGAATGCTATGGCTAGATGGTTGTGGGGTTTGACCTTTTATAGAACTCCCAGAATTCAAATAAAAATAGTTTACATCTTATTCATAAATAAAAGAGATAGGTACCAAGCTTTCTAGATGGATTTCTGTCTAATATCTCTATATCCACCCGGCTGGTTAGATTCCTTCTTATTCGGTTTTCTTTGTGGTTGTAATCTCCCAGCCAAAAGAAATAACACTGCATATTCCTCACTGTACTAACTTGGCAAATCTAGGTTTCAATTTTTATTGTCTTCTCAAACATATTATGTTATGTGCACTTGGATGGTTGGACCGTGTATTCTTGTTCTGTTTTAGCTTGTATTTGATTGGAGAGATGATTGCTGGAAGCGTTAGAATTATTCGGTTTTCTTGGGGGAAGATGGCTTCTCTTGACCACAATTTTTGTTTGGATAATATGCTTACTTCAGTTTGTATTTTATTTGTCATAAAAAAAGTCTTGTTTGGAACATGAAGTCCGTATTACTATGTTATAGATGCTCTGGTGGTGCATCTTGATGGTTGCTGAATTTGTATGTTATAAATTGCATCTCTGGTCGCCTTCTGCATTCTTCATTAATTGCTTTTGGAAAAAAATGACATACGTGTCTTGGCTGTTCTTGATCTATTTATGGAACTGAATATGATTTTGTTATTTTCTACTACATTTAAGAAAGATAAAGAACAATGGTTCTATTGTATTTCATTATACGGGAAAACAGGGTTGGGGGAACCTATTTTGTGCTGCCCTTGAGGTTACATTTGAATGAAGATTTCCATCCACTTCTCTTTCTTTTGCTTAATGGTGTACTGAGAGTGGCTTATTAACTGGCAGGAGGCTAGCTGCTCATACTGCTCAGCAGAAGCAAGAAAAGGAAGAGGAAGAAGAGAAGCTAATGTTGCAGAAAGCCAGAGAACTTGATGCATTTGATCAGCAAAACCATGGTGCAGTGCCACAGTACAATGATAGAAACCACAGCCAAGACAAGAATGGTTTCCATGGGGCAAATAGTGTGAAGGTCACTTCTTATGAGGAAGAGGCTCTTCGGACAATGAAGGCATTTTGGCTACCTTCTGCCACGCCTGAAGCTCCTGTTAAAGTAGAAGCCCCCTCCATTAGTACAGTCTGTCCACAAGGCAATGAGAAACTCAAGCTGAAGACTCTCTTCCCTATCTACTTCACTGAAGACACTAGTGACCAGAAGAAATCCAAGTTTCTCGATAAGACCCATATCTGCCCTAGCTGCAAGGTTACTTTGACCAATACCTTGTCACTTGTGGCCCTTAGCTCGTGCGGGCATGTCTTCTGCAAGAAGTGTGCTGACAAGTTTATGGTGGTTGATAAGGTTTGTCTGGTCTGCAACAAAGCATGTAAAGAGAGGAATTTGGTGAACTTGGAGAAAGGTGGGACAGGCTTTGCTGGCCATGGGGATCACCTTGAAGCCACAGCCTTTAAGCACTTGGGGAGTGGTTCGGGATTGGGTTTGACGAGACCTGCGACGAAAACTTGAACTGCTGGATTTCTTTCGACAAACTGTACACACAACTACCCTCGTCCCAAAAGAGCAAAACGTGCAGCAAGTTGCTTCTGTTTTGATTTTGGATTGGCCGACATTACCCTTAATGCTTGATCTGTTATTGGGGTTTTTATTCTGAGATTGGGGATTACTAATGCATCCTTAACCCTCTCTCTCTCTCTCTCATCTTTAAACCTTAGTAATTTTATGCAGTTTGTTCAACCCCAAACGAATTCTTTGGTTCTTGGACATATATTAGTTGTAGTGATCTTATGACAAAGCATCAAAAGGATTTTCTCCTCTTACGATTATTACTCTCTTAAACTGGTTTCAGTTATCTGCATCGGGGTGTAGATTTGGACGTGGATATTGGAATCCGGATATGTATTTTTTTTGTAAAAAAAGGATTTTTAAAGTTGAAATAATAAAAAACAAAAATAGAAACAAAAATTTAAAAGAAAAGGTCACCGTCACCCCCGAGGGGGAATCAATCCATTGGTTAGTTTGCTGTACAGGTGTGTGATAAGCGAAGATTATAGGCTGAGATGTTTGTTATAAAGCTAGTGGCTGCGTCTACAGTCTAGTGTGCAAGGGTGAGAGTAGGTCCAGTTTTGAGTTGGCTCATGTATTTGCCTTGTAATTCTTGGCACTTGCTTGCAACCCAATATATAACTCAGGCAACAAAACGTATTAATTATTTTTCTAAAAAGGGTAATGTTAAGAGACATTACAGATTCATATGAACTGTATAAACTTCTGCAGAAAAATTTATGGTATCTTTTAACCTTTCCCTTTGTGAAATGATATACTATTACTTGGAATGTGACCACTCAGGCCGAAACAAAAAGGTCAGCCCCTCTCTCCCTAAAACACAAGCCGCTTGAACTCCACCAACGGCCCAGCATAGGGGGAAGAGCATCAGCTCCACTCCGCCGCGCCCATCTCTCTCTATTATGCTCGGTTATCTTTTTCTTGGAAAATGATAGAACTATCGAGAGTTGGGTCCCGATATCGGTCCTAACAGTTTTATTTTTTATTACTTAGTAATTAAGGATGCATTTTTTTTTAATGATATTATGATTTTTTTTTAAAAATGTTTTAAGGATATAAGAAAAATCTATGAAAAAAAAGGAGAATTTGGCTTCTCGGGATCCATCCTTCGATTACACCCTTTCGGCCTACACCATTTTCCTTTCCTTTCTTTAAGCTTTCCTCTCTCCCTCTTTTCATTGGTTTTGCTCTCCATTTTTTCCATATGTCGAATGCTAAATCTATTTTCATCCACCTGTCACCAACACGCACACACCACATCATTGGAATCGTGCCACTCTAATATTCAAAAGCCATGTCTTCATCCCCATTTGATCCAACGTGTAAGCGTCACGCACTATCTCGAAAGAGAATTTGTCACGAAAGAGAATTTGGGATGAGAAAAAAATCCGTCTCAAAAAATATTTTTTCGGACGAAATTTTCCATACCCGTTCGAAGTTTGTTCAAATGGTAAAAAATGTCAGGACGAAGTCATTTTGTCCCTAACAAGAATTTGAATAGCCAACTTTCATTCCAACATAGAATATTGTTCGAACTGTTACGATGTGAGGCTAGTATTTGAACTTTGTCACGTTCGAATGGGTTGAGAAATGTTCGAAGGGGATGCGATGTAGTTCGAATATTGAAAGCATGACCATTCGAATAAGATTGACGTTAGTTCGAATGCTGAGATTGTAAATTGTTTGAATGTGTGCAGTTACGGTTCAAATAATAACTAGAATTGTTTGAAGATGAAAGCTCCTAATTCGAATGACGCTTGAATATGGGAAATAATCGTTCCAACGATGTGACTGTAAATGGTTTGGACGTACAACCTTTTCGTTCAAACAAAATTGGGTAACACTAATGCAGTTTGAATAGGAGTGATTAGCATTCGAATGCTTTGTTATACCTATTTGGATGAGCATAAGATGGACTTGATCCTTTCGAATATTGAACCATATGTGGTTCGAACAATTTTTGTTATGGTTCAAATTTAATTTTGGTAAAAATATTTACGTTCGAATAGAAGTGGGTTCATCCGAATGAAAAAGGTTAAGTGTTTGAATGAGATTACGACTTGTAGTTAGAACTAATATCGTAACTGTTTGAACATCCTGTGTTAATGTTATACCATTCAAATAGCGATTAGGCCATTCCAAACATAAAATGTCGTACGTGTTAAAACAAATGAAGTTCCTTTCCAACAATAGGCAGTAAAGTGAAATTCAAACAGGATATATAATCCAACAATTGTTCATGAAAATTTTATGATACTACAATAAAACTCTAAGTTAGGGTCATGGTACAAAATATTAAAAAAAACTACAAAATGCTTGAAATGGAACTGGAGGCATAAAATGCTGGAACATTGTCATCTGCATCTCTTGAAGCATTTTTTTGTGCTAAATATGCAATCGCATCTCCATGGTGGATCTTCAAACTTTATCTACTTATTTTGTTGACAAGACTCCTACAATAAGAAGCAAAATTAGATTGGCAATATAACAAATAAGAAAAATGAATGGAATTAATATAATAAAATAATGCATTACCTGGTATAATAGCTCCTCAGTATTGGTGCGGAGAAAGTTGTATTCCGTATGATAGGATTTTACTTATTCTTAAATGATGTTTCAATTTCCACCTGAGTAATTTGAAAAATAGATCTAAACATTCATATGCCAAAATTGTTAGGCCATCACTTCTCGAATTTTAGATACTGTCCACTCAGTGTTATTGCATTTTTTGAGATCCAAGAGACTGTATAGTCAAATAATAATAAGAATGAGATATTTCTTTAAGATCATCCTCTGGTACAACTTGTGTAAGACAGGAAGGCGGTATAGACTTATTATTAGTTGCCTTGTAATCTTGTAAGACGGATAATAATAAGTTTATACAAACTTCCAGTCTTGTAGAGGTCAAATGGGTAATGATATTGAGAAATGCTTGACTTTCATGGTTACTTGACTTGTCAAGGTCGGAGAGATTGTGCAGTGCATTAACAATAAAAGCCTGATCGCTTCTTCAAGATAATTCTATATTTATTCTCTACAAGACCAAAACCTGTATAGACTTATTATCAACCGTCTTGTAAGCTTGTAAGACAAATGATAATAAGTTTATTCAAGCTTCTTGTCTTACAGAAAATGAATGGAGAATTATTTTGAAGAAGTGATCGGGCTTTCATTGTTATTGCAGTGCACAGTCTCTCCGACCCCAGATGTAATGCCCCGGTCCCGTAGGGATCGAAGAGTTACTCCCTATAACTTGAAACTCACAATTTATCAATATATTTACAGACTCCAAAATATAAAGTCATCAGAATACTACAAAATCTCTTATTAAAATTCACAAATTCTCAGAAATCTTCTATGAGTAATCCACTATGCTTAAATAATCATCTCACTGATGCTTTATAATCTTGATCCTTAGCTGGACTATTCAAAATCATCTGAAAAATATATGGAGATAAGGGATGAGTTATCAACAACTCAGGAAGCAGAGGACATATACTAGTGTGTAAACATGAACATTTACAGAGTTCAGAATGCAGAACAAAATAATTCTTTTAGAATGCAGAATTAGAATATTGTTTTCAAAATGCAGCGTCAGATCACGTTATCAAAAATTTCAGAGCGAAAATTTGAAAATATTCATAATCAAAATCCCTTTGGCATAGCATAAACTGAAACATCACATCTTATCTTATCATATCAGAACAAATACCATATTTAACCCCCATGATAGGGTTGTGCAAACCCCGGTAGCTAACCGAGCAGAAACAAAATGTGAATCTTCTCCTTATTCATTCTCGGAGTCTTGAGTGTGCACATAGGAAAAATCACACAGAAAACCATTTTGTTTCCAAAGTGGGTCCACCAGAAACAGAAAAGTTGGTACCAACCCGAACAAAGGCCACAGTTTTACACCCGTGGTGAGGTCAGAACGGAACAAAAACAGAAACAGAATGTTATGCCAGAGGTTTTCAGAAATCACATTATATCATATCAGAGTACAGAAAATCTTCAGAATAGAACAAAATCATATCATAAAACATAATTTATGTACAAAATGTCATATTCGCTCTCTTTTCAAAGTTTAGAAACAGAATGTCAAAAATAAGCTTATGTCTACACCAGTCATAACAGAAAATACTTTATTCTTAAACAGAATCTCATGAGTAATGTAGAACAAATAACTGAGGTAGTTCAAATTTATTTTCATAACCAAATATGTATGGTTTCCAAAAATAACCTCAGCTCATTTTATTTTAATGCAAAGTCTAGCATAGGAACCCCGCTTACCTAAACTTCTTAGCTTTTTCAGAATTTTTCTCAAAACTGTCGAACAATAATTAATCGCCACCTATAACATAATAACTCAATTTTTCATAAATTTCCAATCGAATACATATTTCAATATTTAAGTCTAAGATGCTAAAATAACCTATTTAATTCCTTAAGACCTAAAATTTTATAACCTAGAATTATCAATCATCACTTTCTAAAATCATCAATATTGATTTAATAACTTTGACTGAAACATTTAAAAGTCTGACCTATTCATTAATGAAAACAAACTATAAAGTTTAATACTAGATAATATAACTATCCCAAAATATTTTAAAATAAACCATAACTATTTTTAAATAGACTAAATCATATCTAAAGTGTAAAAACAACATTACACCAATATTGTTTACTCAAATCTAACTCTAAAAAAAAGAACTTTAATACCATTAGGTATCATTTAAAAAAAAAAAAATGAGCCGGAGTACATTTAAACAAATAACAAAGAGTTTTATAACTAGAATGGCAAAATGTAAAAATACTTAAAAATAGGTTTGAGGTGTTTTACAGAAGAAGAATCGATGACCAAAAGATAGATGGCATTTTCGTAATTCCAAGGGATGTCATGACCATATAATTTAAAACTATCTATACGATAATATTTTCAATCCAAAGCTTCTAGAAACAAGAAAACAGAAGACACAACAAAAAGAAAGAGGGAAACTGAAAGAGAAGGAGGTGTGTGATGGAGGCTCACCGTGACCAAGGAGGTCGTGAAGGGGCAGGCGAGTGGGAGGTGGCTGAGACACTACAACGGAACACTGAGAGAGAGAGAGAGAGAGAGAGAGAGAGAGAGAGAGAGAGAGAGAGAGAGAGAGAACGGGGAGTGAGAGAGAGTAACCGTGAGGGAAACAAATATGGAGGAGAGTCAGTGGGCTCACCGATCGGCACAGGGTGACGAGGGTGTCACAGCAAGTGATTGCTGCTGCTTTTACGGTGGTTTCCAGCACGAAAGAGGATGGTTTGCAGTGGCTCGCGGTGGAATAACACTGAGAGAGAGAGTTGTACGCATCACGCGGCGTGCATGGGACTTCGAACAGTGGCGCTGGACATCACTGGTTGGTGGAGGCTTAATCTCTGGCGTCATCTGTTGCTGTTGACTGTGGCGTTGCTGCCCAACTGTGGTAAGGCATGGCTCTCGGTTTGACGATGATGCTCTGTCTCCATGGCTCCAAAACAAAGCAACTGCAGTTTCCGCTTCCCATGGAAGTTGGTGATGTTGGCAACCATTTGGGTTGTTTCCGAGGGTGGAGAGGAAGGCTACGGCTGCTTCAGGTGCTGCGGCAAGGTTGCTTCCAGTATAGGCTTGCAGTGGTGCGGGTCTGGGTAGGAATTTATGTGGGGTGGAGGCTGTGGCGCAGGCTTACCATGGCGTGGAGGGTTGGCCTGGAGGTGGGATTGGCTGAGCTACCGTGCATGGGATTCCAATGGGGGCTGCAGCTTGCTGAAGTTATAGCAGGGGCTGCTGTAACCCTAGGACTTGAAAGAGGCGATCGAGCATGAAGGTGTATAAGGTGTATTTATATAGGTGATGAGGAACAAACGAAAATGGAAAAAAAAAGACGTGCACGTGCTTGGGAGTAGAGTCGTGCGGGGTGGGGAAAAATGATCATAAACTATTGGTAGTTGGTTTTTCATGGTTTAACACAAACGAGTGTGGGCCTTTTCCGCCAATTATAGACCCCGACTCAAACTCAAATAAAAAAAATCAACTTGTTTTAAAAAAATTATCTCTTCCCATAAAATAATATTTGAAAAATTTTTCCGGGCTTTTTCATATACTTAACCCGAAAATATAAAAAAAACTTGGCGCTAGGCTCGGGTGTTACACAGGACATGATGGAAAATCTTGCAAATAAATGTTTAGTTTGATTCTTTAAGAGAATCGGGAGGGAAGGGAATCGTCGTTTAAGAGTTATAATCGAAATCATATGGAACTAAACTTTCATCTGACATCATTATGCATACAAAGCAATGTATCTAACTATCTTGTCAGATCGTTTCCTAGGCATCGTTGTTGTTGATTAAATACACTTTATGTGTGCTGAAAATGACAAAAACTACATCACTAAAAAAAAGTTGAATTAGATCCAAGTTCAAACTCATATTATGTAACACTTAACTGACTAGGACGTTTTTTCTTTTTTCTTTTTATTACGACTAATATTTTTATTGTTTTTATCTTATTCTAGTTATAATTTTAGTTAATGATATTTTATTTGCTTGAGTAGTTAAAATTAGTGTGTTGGTGTTATTAACTAATTAGAACTAGTAAGTTAATTATAATGATCAAAATAGTATTTTATAGTGTGTGTGTGTATATATATATATATATATATATATAATGGACTAAGCATCTTTTTGATTTTATTCTAATTATAATTTTTATAACTAATTGTTACTTCCTTGATTAAGTATAACTAGTATTTATTTGATTAACTAAGTATAACTAGCTAGTATTCTAAATTATGAGAAAATTAGGGAGTTCGTCTTCTTCTTCTTCTTCTTCTTCTTCTTTTTTTGATGGAGTAACACTTATACTATGTGTTGCCTATTGTCTAATTATAATTTTTCTAACATTTATATTTCCTTGACAAATTATAAGCAGTAGTTTTTTTTTTATCTTATTAATTATAAATAGTATTCTAATTGTAATCATAAAATATTAATTTTTAGTACTATTATCATGGCATCCAAATTTTTTTACTTTTATTCTAATTGTGCGAGATATAACTAGTTAAAGTTATATTAATTGTAATTAATGTTCTCTTTCTAACTAATTATAGATGATGTTCTCTTTTTAACTTCAATGTGATATGGAATTCTAATTAAATACTATAATTTTTGTTCTTTATACACTTAATTATTCTAACAAATAATATAATAAATCTCAAGTGACATACATATATAGTGGCATCATTATATTAGAAAGCCCAACATGATTGCTAATTCCAACATCCATTATTTAATCCCAACATGGATTAAATCCCAACATGCAATATTAAATATAAAGTAATAAATCCACAACTTATAGTGTGTATCCGCAATTAAGGGTGTGCAACCAGACTGGATTTTTTCGAGATCCGGTTCGAAACCCGAAAATCTGGGTACATCCGGGCAGTTATCAGCCCGGATTACACCTGGGCGGGTGAGAAGAATCCGAATCCGGTTACGGATCCGGTTCTATGACCCGGTTATCCGTAACCGGGTCATTTAAAAATGAAAAAACCATCTCGCCTGCAAGAGTGCAAAACGCTGCTGAGCTGCTGAATATCAAACCCTTCTCTCTTCGACTCGGGCGTCTCTTCTTCCTTTCCGAATCTCTTCTGCCTTCTCTGTTGTACGTGGCGTCTCTTTTGCTGCCTTCTCTCTTTGACACGCCTTGTCTCTTCTGCCGAATCCCTTCGTCTTTGGAAGTCCTTTGCAGTTTGAGCATCTGGGAGAGAGACACGGAGGCTACCATCCAACGTTTCTCAAGTCTAAGCTCGTAAGTCAAGTCCTTCTCTACTCTGTCATCTCTCTTTCTCTACTCTGTCAGTTTATTGTATTTCTGGGTGTTTTAGGATTTGGTTGTAAACGATGGGACCGAGTTATGAACGAGAGAAGAAGAGGGTTTTTTTTTTCCTTCTTCTTTTTTCTCTTCTGCGTTTTCTTCTTTGCTTTCCACTTTCTTTTCATGCTCATTGTTTTCCTTCAGCAAGATAAAGCATTGGGATATTTTGTCAAAAATGTGAGCTAAGAATCGAACTCTCGCTCAAAAGAATTTTGGTAAATTAGAACAGATGAAGAAATCACCACACCCAAAACAGTGTGTGATCATATATATTCACTCAACTTTCTATCTTTTTACAAAAGGATAATTACAAGTTGAAAGGCTAAACTCAAGGCTGTTATCATGCTAGAAATATTTACAAGGATTGCTAAACTCAAGGCTGTTATCACGCTAGAATTATTTACAAGGATTTGACTAATCTGTAGACTTGATCTTCGGATGTGTATCTCCCAAATCTTCATCCATGATTCCAGCAGAAATAATAGGCAACGAATCCTCTGTTTTATCACGCTCCACCCAACCCATTTCTATGATGATGCTTGGCAAAGTTTTCTACTTCAGATAATATATTGGCAAAGGCAAGTTGTTGTGCAAGCGGTGGAGACTTCTCTGGTTCACGCTTCACCCTGTCTTTCTCTCTGTATGTGAAAATGTGTGGGGAAGGGGGCAGGAAGGACATTTAAGGAACATGGAGATTCTGCACATCTGACATGGAGTGTTTAATGCATTAAAAGAATAAGACAAAATGGTCTAATATTTCCTTCAGCAACTCTTGACCCATGTCTTTACATCAAGTACTTTGGTCCTAGCCTACATGACTACATTGGTTCTGATTTTTGTACAATTTTAGATCACAAAAACTATTTTACTCCCCCAAGGTAGATTTCTACAAATACCGAATCTCCGGTTTGCATTGCATATGTTCAGATTTCTAACAATTGAAGGGCGGGCAAGAGATGAATGTGGTTGTAGGTAAGTTTTTCCTCATGTAACCCTTTTTATAGATGTTAAAAAAAAAAAAAAAAACACTTCTAGTGTAGAATTAGTAGTATACGAATGTGAGTAGGCTAAAGTGAAGCCATGCTGTGTGTGAATGTGTGTTTGTTTAAAGCTGCATATAAAAAAAAAGGTGTGTGTGTTTATTTAAAGTCAGATGAAGTAGGAATTTGAATTGATTCTATAGTCCTTTAATCTGTATTATTAACTTGGCTTGTGAATTAACAGATGAGGAATACCTGAGTAATTTTTAAAGCCAATCAAGTGCATGTTTTTTGGCAGTAATTTTTTTAAAAGCAAGTTTTTTATATTTTAACAGATGAGGAATACATGAGTAAAGGATCAGGATGAGGGATCCCAACAAACACTCCATTATAACTAATGCAATGTAAAACAAAAACTAAATGCAGGTGTTGAAAACAAATGCATGTTGCCTTACCTTCCCTTGTCAAGGGAGAGCATGCAAAGTGGGCAGTTTTTAGTAGAATATCAAACTGCCTCTATTTGGGGCCAAAATACATTGTTTACCCTTGAACTGTTATTTGGGGCCTACGTATAGGAGTCTATTACAAAAACTATTTTAGAAATTTTATCTGTAATCTCACCCTCTTTCGATTATATTTGCTTTCATTGTTGGTTCTGGTAAATCAACTTTTGTAAAAGCATATATATTATTTTTCTATTATTGTTGGTGTTTGAAGATGTTGAAGCATGTACATTAGACTAGTTCCTGCATTTCTTTCCTGCCAGAGTAAGGCTTGTAATTTTCATAGGACAAGACAATGAGCTATGATGAGACTTGATGGCCACCCTTTTGCTACAATTTTCATTCTCATGTCTTGTTCACTGGTTAGGAACATACTTGGACGCTCACTTTTTAATTCTAAGCTTGCATGTGTTTTTCAGACCCACTAGAAATGAGCACATAATGGAAAGAGCTCGGCACTTGCTTGGATTGCAAGGACCAGAAGTTTTTAGGCAGATTCATAACTAAACTAGTTTGCAAACAAACCTTGATCAGGATTGTGTAGTTGTTGTAATATATATATATATATATATTTTTCTTCCCGGGTTCATCACAAAAAAAAAAAGGATTAAATCCGGTTACAATCTGGATATCCGGATTGAATCCGGTTATCCGCCTGGATTTTAGCATCCGGATCCAGATCCGGTTATGGCCGAATATCCGGATCCGGATCTGGTTGAACACCCCTATCCGCAACATCCATTAATTCCCAACATGCATTAAATTCTATGTAATCAATCCACAACATGTATTAAATCTCAACTTCCAACATGTTTACTAGCAAGTGTTCGAACAAGACCTCAAACAGATGTTTACACACACACAAGCCATTCGAACACAAACTCAGAGGTGCATTTGAACACGAACCAGAGCTTTCGATTAGTAAGGTCTCTGGAATCATAACACTTCGTTGGTTCAAACCCTCATCGACCATTCACACAGTAAGCCATGTGTGGAATTCCTCTATAGTAGGCATGACTTAGAAAACTAACATATCAGTAAACACACACACACACTCTCTCTCTCACCCCTTACTCTCTCTAGCAAGTCACTGAACTCTCTCCCTCACTGCATATACATCTCATTCTCAAACAAATCTCACTCATATTCTAAAAGAATCACACAAGTAATCCCACAATGTGTTACAAGCATATATCACATAAATACACATTTAAACCAACAATAAAAGAAAATAAGTGAGAGAGAAGCTTCTACCTCTCTCTAGATCTGTCGCACATTGGGGTTTCTTTCTCTAAATTCTTTGCACGATTGTCTCTCTCTCTCTCTCTCTCTCTCTCTCTCTCTACAGAGGCACGATCTCTCTCACTCTCTACCGAGTCTCCCTCTTGGTGTTTCTCTCTCTCTCCGGTCCTCTCTATTTGCTATCCCCTCAAGCCTCAGCGACCAAGGAAGCTCTCTCTCACTCTCTCTCTCCCCAGGCAAATTGATTTCTAAAAAAGGAGGAGGCAATGAGGATAGGAGGTCTAGAATGATTTAAGTGTTTGAACCGTTTGTCCCTTAGAATGCGAAAATTTCATTTAGAGCGCAAGTTTTCCCCTGCATGATGTCAGGGCAATTATTGTTCGAACAAATGGTCTAACAAGTTGTTACATTCGAACATTTATTTGATAATATTATATCCTTTCGAACATCCTCTGAATTGTTTGAACACCAAATTTTTCCTTTATCCCGCATTTTTGCACGTGCTTTAGTTCAAGGCACATTTGTTCTAAGGGAGATGACTAGCATTCGAATAAAATAGAATCGATACTTGTTGACGTTCCAACAATGTAAAAGGTAAATTCTTTTGAAAATTCGTTCGAACGGACAAAAGTACCATTCGATACTTGTTTTTGTTGTCCCTTGTAACACAAATGTGCTTGATGTAAATCTTCTAGGACTTCACTGGCTACTTGGATAACCTTTCTCAGACTAGTGAATTGGCCTTCAAAGATAAAATCATTTCTCCTAAGCCATATTTTTCTCATGGTAATTATAGTACATTCCAACTCCTTTTGTAACTCTCTAATCAAGTTTTCCCATAGTTGCATGAAATCATCTTCTCCATTTGACCAAAGGATTAGAGGTATTAGCCCACACATCACTAGTTGCTAGACAACTTCGTAAGACATGGGCCACAAATTCCTCTTCTTATTGGCATGTCAGGCATAATGAATTGTCTATGGTTTTTTTTTAATGGAGGTTTTTTCCTTGTTGGGACAATATTTTTCCATGCCTTCCAAAGATAATTCTTCACCATCCCTAGCACATCTGGTCCCTACAGTCTCTTCCATTTTTCATCTGAGTCATTCTCCATATAAGTCTCACCCTTCAAAGCCATCCTTGATAGAGCCACATAGTAAGCACTCCTGATTGAGAAGATGCCACTATTAGTATAGTCCTATATTTACTTGTCTTCACCTCCCATTTTACTTATAGGAATGTTGCAGAGCTATTAAGCCTCTCCTTTCTCAAAAATTGCGTTGATAACATTCTTCTTACAACATCTAGACTCCTCATCAATAAGCTCATTAACTCTTGAATCATAGTCTAGGATCAATACAGGTGACTGTAGACAGAATGATGATGGAGTTGGCAACTATTTGTCACCCCCATATTTTGATATTTTTCCTATTTTTGACTCTCCATCTAATGCTCTCTTTCAATAGGTCTATTGTTGACCACAACCTTCTCCATATTAGAGATGGTCCACAACCTAGTTTTGCATCCAACAATTGGCCATTTTTGAAGTATTTTTCCTTGAAAATAATAGCAGCCATTGAATTTGGATTATGCAACACCCTCCAACACTGTTTTGTTAACATGGCTTTGTTAAAACTCTTTTTATATATCTAAATCTCATGCAACCTTTTATGTTTGATTCTCCCATCTTGCTCTAGCTTTTTCATTGTATTATCTTCTCATGATGCTTATAACCCCACCAAAATCTATAAAGCATAACTAAGATATCTTTGATTATTTACATAAAGACCTTGGCAGCTTGAAGACACTCATTGAATAAGTTGGGATAGCCTGTAAGATAGCTTTTATAAGGACTTCCTTTCCATCTTGGGGTAATCTTCCAATTGTTTATCCTTTGCCAAACTCTTTCCTACTACTTCTAAAGGTCTTATATTTCGATCTCCCCACCATGGCTGGAAGCCCCAAATATTTCTCAAAACTCCCATAGACTATACCATCTTCTGCTTGAATAATCATTCTCTTAGCATTTTCTTCTGTATTGGAATTGAAAAAGATGGAGGATTTCTGCCAATTCAATACCCACCCAGAGCCTCTTTCATAAGTGTTTAAGATGTTATGTAACCTCGACCATTTAGACAAATTTGCTTTACAAAACAGAATACAAATCATTCACAAATAAAAGATATATAGTTTATTCTAGTTCCACCCCTTGTCACTATTACTCCTCTTGTGTCACCTCTTCTATCAGATTCATTAATCATGGGGCTCAATCCTTCAGCACACAAGATAAAAAAGATAAGAAGATAGAGGATCTCCTTGGCTTAACCCTCTTAAAGGAAATATTTTCTCCCCAGGCCTCCCATTGACAAACACTGACTAGGTTATTGAACTGACACAACTCATAATCAGTGCAATCCATTTCTCTCTAAACTCTAGCTTCCTTATCACCGCTTCTAGGTAAGGCCATCCAACTCTGTCATCGGCTTTGCACATATCAAGCTTCATTGCCATACTCTCAGTTTTACCTCTTTGTCTAGTCTTCATCGAAGGTAACACTTCAAAGGCTACCATAATATTATCAGTAATTAGTCTGCTGGGTATGAAGGCACTTTGACTGTTAGATATAATATCAGGAAGTACTTTTTTAAGTTTGTTATCTAAAACTTTTGAAATAATTTTGTACAATACATTACACAAGCCACTCACAATAGCCTAAAGTCACTCACAAGCAAATGATTTTTCACTTTAGGAATTAACGCAATATAAGTAAAATTAAGATAATGGTTCATACCCTCTCCATTCAAGAACTTAAGCATTGCATTTACATACCTCATCACCTACTATGATCCAATGATTTTGGGAAAGAAAAGTTCCAAAACCATTTGGGCCTAGAGATTTTAGAGGTGCCATTTGCCGAAAATTTTCTTCAATTTTTGCTCTGGTGAAATCCTTCTCCGTTCTTTCATTCATTTCCCCAGTCATTTTGCTTCCATTGTCAAGAGACACTTTTCTATATCTTCTTTTGATGTGTCATTTGCTGAAGAGCTTCTTCAATTTCTGCTCTGGTGAAATCTTGGCCTATTCTTTCATTCATTTCCCCTGTCACTTTTGCTTCCATTGTGAAGAGAAACTCTTCTATATCTTCTTTTGATGGATTAGAGGATATAAATAGATGATCAAAAAAATCCTTGAACGCTCCTTCAATCTCAGCTGTCTCAGACAGAACCTTATTTGGAGGATCAATAATCTGCTTGATAGTGTTTTTTTCTTCTTCTCTAATTAGCAAAGTATGAAGAAACTTTATTTTAGTCCCCTAATTGGTACCAGTTTCTCTTTGCTCTCTTTCTCCATTTAAGATCTTCTTGCTCAAACGATATACCTAACTCTCCTTGAAATGTCTTGTACTCAAACTCATTGTGATCCCCCTCATCAGCTTGTAAAAGATTAAGGTTTGATTTAGATTGTGAGTTTAGTGAGATAAGTTGAGATGATTTGTAAATAGTAATGAGATATTTAAGTTGAGATGAGATGAGTTAGTAATGGTTTGAATTAAAATGTTTTATAGGGTTTTGAGAAATGAGAGAAAGTTGAATAAAAATATTATAAAGTTAAATTATTTTTATTGTGAGGGAAACTTTCCCCTCTCAAGAAAGGCCTATAGAACCTCGGCCCAAAAACCCAGCCCAGTGAGGATCTAATCTGGATAAGATGCAGACTGTCAACCAGAAAGGGGTGCCGTTTGGTCGACAATATAGCTCAATCTGACACATCGGCAGCCTCCCTCGAGAATTGGGTATGCTTGGGGTATGCAAGGGGCGCAGAGGACCCTCGATCCATCAGCATCAGAGCATTACCGGCTCCCATAAGACAAGTTGAGGCTGAAGAAACTGCCTCATATTAATGATGATGAAAATCGAGTCACTCGACATCATCATGAAACCGACACGGAGCCCCTCCGCATTTAAAGATTCTGATAGGGAGAACAGTGTGAGGACTTCAAGTCTCAAAGCAACGGGCTTGATCTGCTCACCAGACTTTTGATATAAATAGCTGATCCCAGGTACGATAAAGCTATCTGGTTTTTACGTTTCCTTACTTATTTACTACATTCCAAAAAAACTTACTAACTTTGGCATCAGAGGCTCCCCGACCGCCCTCTCAAGCCGCATTTATCCATCTCTTTGTAGGGCCCGTCGTGAAGGCTTGAGTTGTTGAAGCCTGACCCAAGGGTGTGCGAAACACGACATCAACAGTGTCGACATATATGGGATTGGTAATAGATCTTGCGTGTCCTTCGTTCCTTCGTACATCTGAGGCAACCTGGTCCATGTAACTCAGAGGATCACTAAACCAACATGAGAGGGGAAAGTATGCCAGATGGAGGACCAGACATGCGAGAATGAAAAAATTACGGCAGCAGAAGGCCAGACAAGCGAGGATAGAACGCGACAAGTAATGAAGGAGGTTAGCACACCGCCTCCAGTCCCTGATCATGTGGAGGTTGCGAGTGAAATTCGAGACGAGCGAGAGCTCTGAAAGGTTGAGCCAATTGGGCTGCTAGAACTTGTCATTCTCCACTTGAGCTAGCTTAAGCCACGATGACAATCGGTGGGGGAATGGTGTAGGAAGCTCGAGACATGCGACAACTTCTCGCTGAGCACATTGATGTATTCACATGGGATCATGGAGACATGCCTGGGATATCCCCTGAGATCATACATTATAGTTTAAATGTAGACCCAAAGATCCGAGGAGTATGGCAGAAGCGTCGAAGCATCAGCACGGAGAAGAACGGCCTAATAGCTGAAGAAGTAGACAGACTGCTGAGGGCGGGGTTTATCTGGGAAGCCCACTACCTGGAGTGGCTGTCGAATGTGGTGTTGGTTAAGAAGTCAAGCAACAAATGGAGGATGTGTGTTGAGTTCACCGACCTCAACAAAGCTTTCCCTAAAGACAGCTTCCCGCTCCCTCGGATTGACCTTATTGTTGATTCAATGGCGGGTCATCGCATGCTTAGCTTCATGGAAGCCTACTCTGGGTACAACCAAATTCGCATGAATCTTGAAGACGAGGAGAATACCTTGTTCATCACGGACTGAGGCCTATATTGCTACAAGGTAATGCCATTCAGGCTAAAGAATGTGGGAGCCACCTATCAACAACTAGTCAATCGAATGTTCAAAGATCAAATTGGGCGGAATATGGAAGTTTACGTGGACAACCTATTGGTCAAGAGCGGGACCTTGAGACAACATCTGGACAACTTGAGGGAGGCTTTTGCAATATTGCGGTGATATCAGATGAAACTGAATCCAGCAAAGTGTGCCTTTGGCGTTGGGTAGGGAAAATTCTTGGGGTTCACGGTGTCCGAGCCAGGTACTGAAGCCAATCCTGAGAAGGTAGATGCTATCATCAGCATGGCTCCACCTCGAAGCATGAACGAATTACAGAGGTTAGCTGGGTGGATAGCCACACCCAATAGGTTTGTCTCGAGATTGACCGACAAATGCCAGCCTTTCTTTAGAGTCTTGCGGAAAACAAAAGTGTGGGATGAAGAGTGTGACCAGGCATTTGGGGCCCTCAAGAAATACCTCATGAGACTTTCGTTACTTAGCCAACCCAGGTATGGGGAAACGCTTACCCTATACCTAGCCATTTCCCCCCAGGCGGCTTCCTCAGTATTGGTACGCGAGGAAGGCGGGATCCAAAAGCCCGTATACTACGTCACCCGAGCCTATCAAGGAGCTGAAGCCCGATACCCCCGCATAGAGCAGTTAGCCTTCACATTAGTAGCAACCACGCGGAAGTTACACCCTTACTTTCAAGCTCACCTTGTACGAGTCCTCACAGAGACCCCTCTGAAGAAGGTACTACAATGGCCAGAAGCCTCAGGACGTCTCATGAACTGGGCAGTGGAATTAAGCGAGTTCGATATCGAATACGCTCCTTGCTCCACCGTGAAGGGGCAGGTGTTGGCAGACTTTGTCGTTGAGTTTACCAGTTTCCTAATAGTGGGCGATGGTACGCTCCCTATAAGACCCTAGCAGGTATTTGTTGATGGCTCATCTTGCCAGGCAAGGGGAGGTGTCGGGATGCAAATTGTGACCCCTAGAGGGAAAGAGCACAATTACACCTTTAAACTGGCCTTTAAGACAACGAACAATGGAGTGGAGTATGAAGCGTTGCTCGCGGGATTGCAGGTCGCCAGAGCACTAGGAGCTGCCAAAATCGAGGTATGGGCCTACTCCCAAGTGGTGGTGAACCAAGTGTTGGGAGAGTTTGCCGTCAAGAACGAGAAGATAAGGAGATACCTCGCATTGGTGGGAGTAGAGCGGCTTCACTTCAAGTATTTCCAAATTCAGCAAGTACCGAGGATGAAAAATCAGAAAGCAAACAAACTGGCACATGCAGTGTCTGGGCAGGAAGACTCAACCTTGCTGGATAATACAGTGGTTAAGATAGTAGAAGTGGCTGTTATCGGGATTGAGGTCATGACAATATAGCCAGGGGTCCCAGACTAGGCAGCGAATATAGTCAAGTATTTGGAAACCAGCGTGACACCTAAAGACAAGCAGGAGGTGAGAAAAATCAGAAATAGAGCGGCGCGCTACACCATGATCGAGAGAGTCCTGTATTGGCAGGATCACTCAGCCCCACTTTTAAGATGCATCTTTTTGAAAGAAGTGCAAGATGTGTTAGGAGAAATACACGAGGGTATCTGTGGGAACCACTTGGGAGGATAGGCACTAGCCATAAAAGTGATGAGAGCTGGTTACTACTGGCCCAAGCTCTGCAAGATGCCAAAGACTATGCATGAAAGTGTCATAAATGTCACGAATAAGCCCAAATTCCCCATTGTCTGCTGGAGAAGCTGGTGTCGATCACCTCACCTTGGTCATTTGCCCTGTGGAGAGTTGACCTGGTTGGTCCCCTTCTCCCGAGAAAGGGAGGGGTCAAATTTGTAGTGTGGTGGTTGACTACTTCACTAAATGGGCCGAGGCAGAAGCTTTAGCCACCATCACTGCAGGCAATATTACGTGATTCTCGTGGAAATCATAATTTTCAGGTTCGGCGTCCCATATACTATCATCTCCAATAATGGGAGGTAGTTCGACTCTGATCATTACCGAAACTGGTGCGGAGACTTGGGGATCGAATTTCGGTACTCATCCCCTGGAACCCGCAATCCGACGAACAAGTCAAAGCAACTAACAAAATGTTGATGGGACTACTGAAGAAACAACTTGACGACCGAAAGGGAGCATGGGTTGAGGAGCTCCCCACCGTGCTTTAGGCCTATCGGGTCACGGTAAAAACACGGATTGGTGAGACCCCTTTCACTCTCACCTTCGGGCACGAGGCAGTGCCGCTAGCAGAAGTCGGACTTCCTACATATAGAGTGTAGCACTTTGAACGAAAGTCCAATGAAGGATGACTGGAAGAACATCTAGACATGCTGGAGGAAGTACGACTAGAAGCAGAGATAAAAGCTGCTTCAGATAAAAGAAGGGCCTAGAGGTATTTTAACAAGCACGTGCGACCGAGGACATTCCTAAAGTGGGGGAGTTTGTACCCAGAGAAACTGGAACGACAATGTGGGATGAGGGAAAAATGGGTCCCTGCTAGGAGGGCCCCTACATGATCATCGCCACAAGTTGACCAGGCTCTTATCACCTTAAGGACTCCTAAGGAAACTAGCTACCATACCCGTGGAACGCCAAGCACCTGCAAAATTATTACTTACCTTCCTTGTAGGTGTCAATAGGCAGGAACTGGTCCAGTAAGATACTACCCGAACAACTTATCTCCCTACAGGATACCATGGGAAAAGGTAGGCCGTAAGGTTACCTTATCCTCCCTCGCGGAAGGGAAGAGCGGGGTCAGCTTACGACTACCTGAATGACTTACCCCGACCTCTATTGTGACGAAGTGTGGGATCAGCATCGGCGTAACCCAAACCTACCCTGCCCTGTGACGTCAATGGGCGGGAACGGGTCCAGTAACAGACTGTCTGAATAGATTACCTCCCCACGAAGGGTGATAGGCAGGCGGCTTGGCCTCCTCGGCTGGGAGAGCGGGACCAGCCTCTGGGCGGCCCGAATAACTTACCCCGACTCCTCTCACTAGGAAGGAGCAGCCAACCAACTACTGTCTGAACTTACCTCCCTGCGGGATACCAAAGGGAAATGTAGGCCTTAAGGTTGCCTTATCCCTCTTGCGATGGAGTGTTGGTTAGTTCTCAGCTACCTAATGTTAGAAATCTTTACCTTCCTCGTAAGTGTTAACAAGCGGGAGCGGGTACAGGGACAGACTACCTGAAAACTTACCTCCTCACGAGATACCATATGGAAAGGTCAGCCCGAGGGTGGCCTTATCCCTCCCGCGGAGGAGAGCGGGACCAACATACGGCCCTCTCGAATACTTACTTGACCTTCACTGCGAGCGAAGAGTGAGTCTAGCACCAGCTTCGCTTAAAGTATTACCCTACCCTGTGATGTCAACGAGCATAAGCTGCTCTAGTTACAAACTGCCGAAACAACCTACCTCCCTTACGGGGCCAAAAAAGGGAAAGTTGGCCCAAGGGTGTGCCTTACCCCTTCTGCAGAGGAGAGCGGGACCGGCACATGACCCTCCTGAATAAATTACCCTAACTCCTATCATGGTGAATGAGCAGACTGCTCTACTGGCAGCCTGAAGAAGTTACTTCCTTGGGGAAGAAAAAAGGGTAGGCTAGCTTGAGGTAGCCTGAACCCTCCCCAATGGAGAGCGAGTATGAGTCATGACTACCCGAAGAAAGGAAGCTTTATGAAGAAGAAGCAAAGTGCTAAGAAAAGAAGTTGCACAGAGCGTCACCGAACACAAAACATTCGGAGAAGGTGCAACCGGGTACACATATTTACTTTATTACTTAATGTAGGGTTACAAAAAAAAAGAGAAAAAGGAAAAAGGAAAAAGGGGGAGAGTAGCGGGAAATGCGAGAAGAAATATAGCGAGAAAAGCATGGAAACAACACTGCGGGAAAAACTGGGAGCAATATGCGAGAAGTACACAGTCGAACACACAAAATTATTTTATTAACCTCGCCACAATGTGAAAGGCAAGTTACATCATGAAGTTAAGTTGCAAGGGGAAAGTTACATCCCAAGGCTGTAGGAAGTCACTAAACTACAAAGAATGATTCACACTAGAGAACTTGCACATTTTGATAAACCTCCTGCAGTGCCATCTACCTCATTCATACACATAAAGGGGAGAAGTCTTGGGAAGGGTCCAGAGCCCCAAACCTTACCAAGATTGGCCTAATGCCGGAAAGAGACGACCGCAGGATTGCTGAGCCGCACTAAGACAACCAAGTTCGACTGAGTCAACATCACACACGCAACAGGGGTCATGGACTACCATCATTATGACATGCCAATAACGCTCGAAAAAAGTCAATAGGGATATTACGAGGCAGTTAATCGAGTTGTGCGGTGGGCACACGGTTAGGAACCCAACAACAGAGGATTGGCAAGGAACTTGCGCGGGAGCTCTACCCGCATAATCTGACTTGGTCCTAGCGTAGCAACCTCCAAACCTCCAAGTCAAGCCACCAACCATGGAAGATGATGGCGGGGTCGAAGCATGATAAGCAAAAAGGGCAAGAATGAGAGCAGGAGGTTCGAGATCCCAACAATGAAGAATACGCAAGGAAATCCGCCCAGTGAGTCTGCCCTCATGAAGCAGGTTCATTTTTGGTAGGGCTATCACCAAGGCCACTCGGGATCAGGCTCACCTGAGTATGTCGCGTGGTCACAAGGACACTTCGAGCGGGGCCGACGCTCACAGTCCAAAGGTTGCGTTGGGGGTTCTGGAGGAGGAAGATCTTCATCTGCTCTAGGCCCTCCTAGTAGTCAAACTTCCACGTTTCATTTCGTACCACGCTGAAAAAAGACAACTCATTATGCAGGCTGTTGACAGTTGGTCTCTGTGTCCAATTTTCACCACTTCTCGTCTTTCCATTGCTGTTTCTTCTCCGTCAGCGACTCATTGGCTTCGTGGTGTTTAGATTCAAGCCACTTGATCTGCCGATCATCAACATCCAGCTGCCTATGAAGCTCTGGAACATCGGCCTGCAACTGCTCCAATTCTAACTGGCACTGATCTAGAGATTGCTGCAGCTTGTCCCTAGCCTCGCAAGCTAGTGAGGCCTTGATGCAAAGTTGACCAACCTCCCATTGGGATCGGACCAGGTTGGTCAGGGCCTCCTCAGCTACCTCTCTTTGTTCCAGCTCGAAGGCAATACGTTTCGTGGACGTCTGGACCAGGGAGCGAAGGTCGCAGTTCTCTCTCCCAAGTACTGCTAAGCTGTCCACGAGGAAGGCGGCCAAACGCCTCAGTCCCTAAAACAAAAGGCTAGTTAAAAAAGAAAAAAAAGAGAGGGGAGAAGAAAAGAAACGCATGAATGAAGTGGCGATCAAGCGAAGTTTACCCTGGTGAGTAGCATCTTGGCTTTCCCCTTCGCTCTGCGCACACATTCGGCACGACCGCACGGCTTGGTCATCTAAGACCCTCTGGGGCCTTCCCAGCAATCTCCCTACCATCGCCGGCAACACCTGTAGTTACCTTATCGAGAACGTCGCCCACCCGCTGTGCCATCGAGACATGTCGCTTCGATCATCGAGGTTGCATTGACAAAGCCTCTCTGGGTGGGAGGCATTGAGCATGGCGGGATGGTGGTTGGCATTAGTACTGGAGACATTCTCGGGGGCATTGGGAGAGGAAGCACCCACGATAGGTATGGGAACAGTAGCAGAGTCTGAATCAATAGAGGAGGGAGAAGGGCTACGTGGTCTTTCCCTCTTCCCCACAATTGGCAAGCTGGCAAGATGGTGGGAGTCGGGCGCATCGGTCCGCCCTAGGGGAATCCTCGCGTCAGAGCGCTGGCAGGCAGGAGGAACCAGGTATCGACGAAGGCTATCATTTGATAGTAGAGTCTCCGAGTACACTTCGCTGGAATGTGCCACCATGCAAGTCTTGACAATCGCTAGTCTTGCTCTCTCACGAGGATTTGGGTCGGGACGGTGGATTGAAGCATTAGAAACTATGCCCCAGTTGGCACAAATGAAGAACAACCGCCTAACGGTTTGCCCAGCTGGGTATTCCCAACCATCGACTGGCAGGAAGAAGAACTTGTAGTTGTATCCCTTCACCACCTTGTGCTGGCCTTCTATTCGGATCAGCTCTTGGACGGGTTGAAAGCTATAGATACACTGACCCTTCCGCACCAAGTTATGGGTGATGAAGAATTAGCGAGCAGTCAAGTCAGGATAATCGGACCTGACCTCTTCCAAGGCACGATGCCAGATGACGCAACACGAGACCAAAATCTTCCATGCGACTGGAAGAAGTTGCACAGGAGCTAGAGCTAAGAAATCTAGCACTTCGCACACCAGCCAAGGAACAGGCAACCTCAGCCCATAAGAGAACATTGCAGTACTCTGGTACCGTAGCCTTCCCCATCCACTGCCCCGCCGGTGGGTGAGGGTACTTGCAATTCTAGATTTGAGGGAATCCCGTAGGCCGCCTTCAGCTCTGCCAATTCCTTGGAGGTAATTGTCGATCGCTAGAAAAATCCAACAAAAATCATCCGTGAAGGGATCATCATGAGCGGTAGTAGTCGGCACAACGCTAGAAGTTGCCGGGAGAGAGGATTTCTTTGGGCCCATAACTATCTGGAGGTAACCACGAAGGGACTTTGGAAGAATGATAAGGGAATGGGATTGTAGAGTAACGAAACAGAGCCTAAATTCGGAGAGGACACTCAACTAAAGAAGAGTCCTTACATATATATATATATATATATATATAGGGGATTCCCCATATTAAAGTATCATAGCACCGTGCAATTCACACGTGTCCCACTCAAGTACTAGGATCCCTCAGTTAGCGCAATTACTATAAAGCGTATCCCTCGGGATAACATGCAAATGATGACAAGAAAAGATATGAATGTGGCAGGGAAATTAGAGGGGTGCCCGTAAATGCAGAAAAGTGGCGAACGTTGCGCAGCCATATGAGTGGAATACATATGGTCATTCAGCATGCGGTCAAGCAGATTGGGAACTTAATCGAGTCTAAAATAAAGGAGATAAAGGGGCATTGTTTGGTCGATAAGACATCTCAACCTGACACATCGGTAGCCTCACTCGAGAACTGGATATTCGTGGGGTACGCAAGAGGCACAAAGGACCCTCGATCCATCAGCATCAGAGCATCAACGACTCCCATAAGCCAAGTTTAGGCTCAAGAAACTGCCTCATATTAATGATGATGAAAATCAAGTCACACGACATCATCATGAAACCGACACAGAGCCCCGCTGCATTTAAAGATTTTGACAGGGAGAACAGTGCGAGGACTCCAAGTCTTAAAGCAACGAGCTTGATCTGCTCACCAGATTTCTGGTATAAATAGCTGGTCCCAAGTACGATAAAACTCTCTAGTTTTTAAGTTTCCTTACTTAGTTACTATACTCAAAAAATATTTACAGACTTTGACATCAGAGGACCCATCGTGAAGACCTGAGTTGTTGGAGCCTGGTCCAATGGTGTGCGAAACACGACTTCAACATTTATAATATAACTTTATAATATAATTTTTGTTTTGAAATTTGAAAAAATTGAATTATTTTTTGTGTTTTGTTTGAAATTTTGGAAATGTTGTAATAATTAGGTAATAATTAAATGAAAAAAAATTGAAGACTTGAAATTGAAAAGTGTTTGTATTTGTGGTGTTTGGATATTGAGACCAGACAAATTTGTCAGACTTAGCTCTAATATCCTTCTCACTGTTCTTGAATTTTGGATAACTCCATCTGGTCAGGGCACTGACATATTTACTTAGAAACTCTTGCACTCTATCCAATGGAGCATGACTGGCAGCATCATTCAACCAATTGGCCCCTACGATTCTTTCACAATCTACATCAGTAGCCCAATTAGCTTCATACCTGAAAATTCTTGCCTTATTCCCTGACCCTTTGCATCTCTCACTGAAACACAAAATAATTGGTTTTTGATTTGAGCTCTTGACAATGATCCCGTCTAACCAAAAATCTTTATAAATCCTAGACCATTGTGGATTGGCTACAACCCTATCAAGTCTTTTTTTCCTAAAAGTTCCATCTCCATACTTATTATTCCAAGTAAATTTGTGCCCCCTACAACCAAGATAAAAAAAGATTGCTTGTTGCCAATACCTATCTAAAATTGACCATCTGTGATTCATTACGATGCCTACCGCCTTTCTTCTCATCTTGGTAAGTAATTGCAATAAAATCTCCAATAACACACCAAGCATATTGGTTGGAAGGTTTAAAAGCTACCAATAATCCCTCGCCTCTTTCCTCCTGCGAACTTTAGGCTGTCTATAGAATCCAGTCAGAAATCACTTTGACTTTGCATGCTCATATGTTATCCAAGCATTAATATGCCTTTGTGAGTAATTCACTATTTTAATATTCATCTCCATTTTCTACATAATGCCAGACTCCCCTTTTCCCAAAGGTTCCACCACACAACAACCCACAAAACCCAACATTTTCTTTAGCCCATCAAATATACTTGTCTTTAATTTTGTCTCTATCAAGAAAACAAAATCGGGTTTCTCTTCCTTCACAATTAAGCAAAGGTTCTGAATTGTCTAAAGGTTTCCAAGTTCTCGGCAGTTCCAACTTAGTAGCATCATTGGAATTGGCCTGCCAATACCTTATCAATAGTACCCACTGTCAATTCTTGCCTTCGTTGATCCCAAAAGCTATGAATCTCCTTTTTCCTTAATAGAACTAGTTCTTTTTGTGTTTGAACATTTAATAATTAGGTCATATGACTTACCCCTTTCTTTGGCATGCCTTTTCCAGCTGGATTGGCTCTTGGCCTAGATTCTTCATTGAACTTATAGGGAGGCCATTTGTCCACTTGGCCCATCAAAAGATCATTTCCCGCTTTAACTACAATATCGCTTCCTTTACTTTTTGAAATTTCATCCATGTTTTTCCCCTAGATTTTTGTCTACTTTCCATTGAAACCAGCCTCTGAATCTTCATTTTGGTATGTTTCCCCATCACCTCCATTGCTTCCGTTATTTCCTTATCAGTTCCCAAAGTCTCGTGATTTTCGTCTCCATTTTTGCTTTTCCCTAAATCCATCTTACTCACTATATCCTCGACCACTATTGGTCTAATAATTGTAAAAAATCCAAGGTCGTCCTTCCATCACTTTCTGTTTATCTGTTTCAGTGGCGAAGGCAATGATGAAAATATTGTGCCTGAACTCCATAAACGAAGCCGATTTACTTACCTCCCAAACTTTCCCCAAGTAGAACGGAATGACGTCCTTTCCAATGGGTCTTTCCAAACACACCTTACCCACCAAGCTTCTCTCTCCCTTTCTTTTAACTTCTACTAGTATTTCTCCATCCAAATCAATCGATGTGTTCTCCTCTTCTATTAGGCGAAGTTGATTCCACAATTCCTCTAGCCCCTCCATCTCTTCTTTGTTGACAACCACGGTGACTGGTGGCTTTTTCCACTCTTACTTCAAGAGGAATAAGTTGTGACTGGAAGAAATCCTCCCCTATCCTCTCGAGCAGGATGACAGATAGAAGATTAACTCAAAAATTATTATCTATTGACTACGACTATTCGAGGCATGTTTATATTGGTTGAGTGTGAAATAAACTGTAAAAGAAATAGAAAAACTGTAAGTGTAAGTGTATTATTATAAAAAAAGAAAAGGTAGAAAAAATGTAAGTGTATTATTATTATCAAACTCTCTAATAGTCTAGGTATAATCATCGAAATAGATGATTTTAGGAGTCATTATAAATTTAGGGGTGGTTTGTATTCGGAAGTCATTTCAAGTGATCTCAACTCATCTCACTACTATTTACTACTATTCATCAACTTTAACTCATAAATTTCACTACTATTCACAACTCATCTCACTACTATTCACAACCCATCTCAACTCATCTTCGAATCCAAATGATAATCTAGTCTAATGATACATACATAACCATTTTTAAAAATTATTTTATTAGTTATATTTTAAAATGTGGATATTTATATAAAATGATATTAATTTATTTATTATTTTATAAAAAGTAATAAATAGTATAACTCTCATATAGATAAGTTTCAAATAGTCATTTTTAATTTACTATTATAAAAAGATATAAAAAAAATATTTTCATTTTTAATAAGAAGCACTTCTTCATGAAAGAATAATTTTACTTATCATCCCCACACATCACACACTACATTTATTTTAATTTTTTTTTCTTATAATAAGTATGTGGTGTATGGATGATAAGTAGAAGAACTCAATTAGTTTAACAAGAATAAAATAAATTAAAAAATATTAAAAAAAAAAATATTAAAAAATAATTTTAAAATATATAAAATGTGTGGTGTGGGATGATGAGTAGCATCCCTCTTTACAGAGACAACTTATATCAGTGGCAGCACAAACTGAACAGTTGTGAAGTTCAGTTACTCAAATGGAATAAGAAACCAAAGAAGGAAACATTAGAAGCTATCGAAAGCAAGTTAGAAAAAGTACTATAGCTGCAAGAAAGGAACCAAGGATCATATCAATAAGCAATAAAATAGATTCAAAAGTATGTTAATTTGAGAATGGAACAAGAGGAATTGAAGTGGAAACAAAGATCAAAATAAAGATGGCTTCAAGAGGGAGACAAGAACACTAGTTATTTTTACAAATGTGCTTCTTAGAGGCACAAGACTAATCCAATTAACATAATTTGTGATGGAGAAGGGCATCTATATACTTCCTCACAAGAGATAAATCAGACGTTTTAGAAGTTTTTTTTTATAGATCTGTATGCTACTTCAAATCCAGTGGGTCAAACACAGTGTGTAGAGTCTATGCCAATTCTGGTCACAGAGGAGATGAACAATAACTTGTTGAGAGATTTGGACTTTTCTGAAATTCAAGAAGATGATCTTAATATGCACCTTATGAGTTCTTCAGGACCAGATGGATTTTCAGCTGATTTTTTTCAACAATATTGGGAGACTATAGGTAATGATTTGTGTGAGATAGTTACAAAAGCACTCAATACCAATAGCTGGGATAGTTCCATCAATGAGACTCTCATAGTTTTAATTCCAAAGGTAAAGAATCCCAACAATGTAACTGAATTCAGACCAATAAGCCTGTGTAATGTGGTGTATAAAGTGATGGCCAATGTACTAGCTAATAGATTGAAGAAAATTCTGCCAAGTATCATTTCACCAACTCAGAGTGCATTTGTCCCAGGGAGACTAATAGCAGATAATGTTATGGTTGCTTTTGAAGCATTTCATTCAATGTAGTGTAAAATGAAATGGCCTAAAGGATGTATGGCTCTAAAGATGGATATGAGTAAAGCATATGACAGATTGGAGTGGTCTTTTATTGAAATTATAATGGAGAAGATGAGGTTCAGCAGAAGATAGATTGATCTAATCATCAAATGTGTATCTACAGTTTCTTATTCAATGTTAATCAATGGAATCTCACAACTAGCTTTCATATCGTCTCGAGGAATTAGACTGGGTGATCCTCTATCACCTTATCTATTTATCATATGGTCAGAGGCACTCACTCAAATGCTTAACAAGGCTGAGAATACAAAGATGATAAATAGCCTTCCTATAGCTAGAGGAAAAATTCATATCAGTCATCTATTCTTTGCATATAAATGCTTGATATTCTGTCAAGCTACAACTCTGGAATGGAGGAGAATGATGTAACTTATAAGTCAATATGAGGAAGCAATAGGTCAGCGATTGAACAAAGACAAGTCTTCTCTATTTTTTAGCAAAAATACCAAGCCTTCAACAAGGGAGAGCATCACTAGCATAGCAGGGGTCAGAATTACCACTTCATATGGAAAAATATCTTGGGCTTCCAGAATTGATAGGCATATCAAGGAATAAGGAGTTCAAAGTAATTCTTAACAAAGTCAGTGCCAAGATGAGTAATTGGAAGCTAAAATTTCTGTCACAATTAGGGAGAGAAATCATGTTGAAATTTGTCATTCAAGCTATTTCCACTTATTCTATGAGAGTTTTTAAACTTCCTAAAGCATTGTTGAAGTAATTGAACAAGATGATAAGAGGGTACTGATGGGTCAAGCAAACCAAGAAAGAAAATTGCATTGGTTAAGCTGGTCTCAAATGGGGAAGTCCAAAGACATAAGAGGGCTTAGTTTTAGAGAGTTTGAAAGTTTTGACTTTGAAAGCAAGGATGGAGGATCCTCACATATCTCAACTCCCTAGTATCAAGAGTTTTATAGTTCAAATATTTTTCCAAGTTTGATTTCCTTTGTGCTAAGATGGGGAGCAATCATTCATTTATATGGAGAAGTATCTTATTTGCTAAAGAACTGCTTCAAGAAGGGCTTTGCTAGAGAATTGGTAATGTGAAGTTAGTTAGAATCTGGTATGATCCATGGCTACATCAACCTACATCTTACAAACTCCAAAGTGAAAAAAACTTTTTAGGGGATGAAGCTAAAGTGGAGATGCTTATACAGCCAGAAACAAAAGAATTAAATCTTCCCTTAATTCAAGCAGTGTTCAACAAAGAAGAGGCTGAACTGATTAGGCAAATACTAATCATTCAAAGCATTCTGTAAGATAAGCTGGTTTGGAGAAGTAGTGCAAATGGAAACTTTACAGTGAGGAGTGAATACCACTTACAATGGGAGTTGCAGGACAGAATTAAAGGACAAAACTCTTTCAACAATAATCACAGAGAAGAGTGGATCAGATTATAGAAACTCGACATACCTCCAGCAGCCAAGAATTTCCTTTGGAGAGCATGTAGAAAAATATATTGCCCACCAAACTCAACTTGCACAAAAGGAAAATTCTAGGTGATCCTAACTGTCCAATGTGTCTCATGGAGCCAGAAACTATTGAACACATTCTATGAGAATGTGTTTCAGCTAATGACATATTGAGCCAATGTTCTAGGAAAATTCAGAAAAGTAAATGTTCTTATCAGAGTGTAAAGGAGTTGTTGCAAGATATGTTCAACAAGTTTAACAAGGAAGAAATGATGGAGCTGTCATTAACTCTCTAAAATTTATGGTGGAAAATGAATGAATTTGTGTTCAAAGACATTCTCATAGATCCTAAAATAGTGCAATATAGAGTGAATTAGATGGTGTTGGATATTTCTTTATTATAGTCAAGACATGAACATAATTTTTTTTCCAGATAATACAAGGTCAGTCATTTGGGAATGCCCACCTTAAAGTTTTTGTAAACTCAATTGGGGATGTGGTAGTTGATAAGAAACAATGTATAATAGGAATATGAGTTGTTGTGAGAGATGAAACAGGCAACTTTTTGGCTACTTGAGGAAAAAACAAGCACCAATACCTGATCCTCTTTTAGCAGAGGCAATAGTAACATACACAACAGTCAATTTTGGCCTCAAATTGGGTATGAGAAAGGTATTTCAAGAAGGAGATTCCAAATCAGTGGTTAATGAACTCCAATTGGAGAAGTATAATAGAATCTATTTTGGAATGATCATTTCTAATGCTCAAGCAACAATGTCCAAATATGAAGCATGTCTAGTTTGTCACAGACTACGTGGGGCAATTACATAGCTCATGATCTAGGGAAAGTTCCTGTAGTGTATTGTAGAAATGGAGGAAAGTCCAATGCTTTCTCAATTAATGTAGTAGAACATGATATCAATGAAGGAAGAGGTTTTTCAAATAAAAAAAGAAAAAGAAAAAGAAAACAACTTATATCAAAGTTATCTGTTTAAAACTTATTCTTATCAATCTTTTACAAAAATAGCACGAAGTCAGCGAGACAAAGTGATATCCAAAATAAATTAGGATGTCCATGATTTGTTGTCGGCTTGCTGGTAATAGAATAACAGGCTAACAGCTACTTGCACGTGGGTCGGCTGAGAAAAGAGGTAGACCTCTCGGTTGGAATCAGAGACTTATCCGAACCAAAAAAAACACGACAGCACACATCCCCACTCACCAGATTGGGTCTCCCCTGATGGATTTGCACTCTGTATCTTCCAATTCCCAACCCCACCACAAATATCCACCATTCAACACCCTGCGTATGTGTGCATTTATTTCCATTGGATTACAGTTAATACAGCTCAGTGTCCTGCTTCTTGCTGCCCTCCATTGCAATTTGGATCGGTATTTTTTGAATTGTTTTATTAAAAAAAATATTTAAAACATCATATTTTAATTCATCTCATTATTATAATTTATTAAATTTTTATATAAAATATAATAAACAATTTAATTTTTTCAAATTCAAAAATAATAATAATATTAAAAAAAATATTTTAACAAGATTTAATTCAATTTTAAATTTTTATCTAAAACATATCATCTCTCCAAACTTAATTTAAATCTTAATATATTAATATTTTCTTTAAAAGTTTACGCTATTTTCTTGTCATTTTCATTTAATATAAAATATATGATATTTTGATTATTTTTAATTACACTGACAAGTGGGATAACCAAAATATCGATATTTTAAATTAAATTGATATTCACTTGAATTAGAAAATCATATAGGATTTTAATCTTACGTAATAGTATATTTTTCTATAAAATTTTAAAATATAAAAAGGATAGACACAATATTTGTATATATATATTTATATACATATACATATATTGCTATTACTTCCCACCATCAATATGAATATATTTTGAAAAATATATGTTGATATTTTTTTTTTGAATTGAGAGGATAAAATAGAGGCAAATGATTGCATTAACATCAACTTCTGCTGTGTGGCGTCTATTTTCTCAACAACTGACAACGAATAAAGAATGGACGCCTGTTTTTTTCCAAATAATAAATTGAACAATAAAACTCTCACTATAATAATTCTAATAAATAAAATAAATAAGGGGATAAATGAGATCAAACGATGTGGACATCTGCTGGGTTGGGTTGGGATGGGTTGGTGGCCGTTAATGTGGTTGCAAGTGGGTTTGATGGTAAAAAAAAAAAAATTAATAAAAAAGAAAAATAGATTATAAAAATAAATAAAGTTTTTGGTCTCCACGTGGCAACAGCTATAACGTCAATAAAATAATTAAGCATCCTCCGGTGGCGGCGGGTCCCAAAACTCTTTTTTTAACTCTTTCCTATCGTTTCGGCTGCAGATTACGATAAAGTAAAGCGCATTTTCGGAGGAAACCAAAACGAAGAAGAAAGACGCAGGAGAAGACGAAGACGAAACCCTAAAAGCTTGCTTCTTTGTTTTAACTCTTTGTGGTTACTGTTGGTGATGGCGGATTTGGAGAAGGGAGAGTGGGTGGGGCGTGAGAAGGAGGAGGCTGAGGAGAAGGAGGAGGCTGAGGACAACGAGAGGCTTCTGGACGGAATGGCGGTGTTGGACTTCGATTTGCTTTGCTCAACGGTGGCTTTGCAGTCTCAGCAAGGCAAATGGAGGACCTTTGACAGCCTTGGAGAAGATTTACAAGAAGACGAAGGGGAACTCGGCGGGGTCCTTAGGATGTGGGAGGGTGAAGTTCTTGACTGCTTCGAGGATCGTCGCATCGCTCTCGAATCGGCTTGGTGCGTGCGTTTCCATCCCTCTTTCTTTTTGTTCTTCTTTTGCCGTGATTCTATAGGCTGGGGCCGTTTGTTTTTGCGGAAAACTATTTCCCAGAAAACTTTTTGTTTCTCGAGAAAAGAGAGGAGAAGAATAAATTTCCGGTTTGAAGAAGCTCAACTGACTTTGCAGCCATGAGATATTTTTCTTTCAGAAATCTTCTGACGGAAAGCGTTCCGAGGAAAAAGCGTTCAGATCATCTGGAACAAAATTAGTGCAGAAATTCAGGTTTTTAGGAAAGATATTATTCAAGCGTATTATTCTTAGAAAGGATGGGAACGAAAAAGAGATTTCTTTCTTTTTTCTTGGAACATTTTTTATTTTTATTTTTTTTAGCTCCAAATTCTACGGATTTCCTTTACGCTCGAGCAGAATCCTAGTAATTTTTATTTTGTCGCTAGGCTTGGACCAGGAGAGGACTAGTCATGATTTGCGTTGGTTATGTTTTGATTTTCCCTCTCTTCTGGGTCGTTTAAATATTATGGTTTAGTTTAATTCTAATCATAATTCATAGACAATTTTATCCGCTTTTTCCTTGTCTGTCTGCCTTGGTAATAATTTTTGGCACATGCATTGCGTGACTACTACGCTCGATGGGCGTTGCTTTCTTGCTCTTTGAGCTTATGGCTGTGTCGGAAAAAACTAGAAAATGATAAAAATGTGTTGCTGTTTGTACGCATAGTCTTTGCTCTTGTATATGTCCGTCTACTTCGGCTGCCTATTCTTATGATCAATAAAATCCTGTTTATCGATGAAAAAAAGTGTTGCTGTTTGTGTTTTATGGACACATAATTTATTTGAACGGCATAGTTGAATTTTCTTTGTTGTTTACTTTTCCAAACTATTATTCATAGTTTTATTACCCTTGTGGGTGACCGTGTAATATTTGATGTTGCAGTTGTCCCTGCTACAGATTTGGGAAGAACATGAGACGAGCTGGTTTTGGTTCTTGCTTTATTCAGGTAGATTCCGCAGCAATTCAATGGAAATAAAAGTTCAAAATTTTTAAGATTCCCGGAGTGTGTGGGAAGTAACGATGGCGTTTTGATTTGCTTTGCATTTAAGCAATTAAATAGCTTGACTATATTTGTTCTATATTTCACTTCTAAAATTGTTCGTGTTCAATTTATCTTTTAATAACTTGTCTAAAAACTTATCTTTTGATTTTTTTTGTAGGGAGCCGTTTATTTCATCCTTGCAGTTGGTGTTCTTCTGAACTGGATTGCCTTTCTTGTCACCAAGCGGCACTGCTTTCTATATTTGGCAGTTGCTTTTACAATTTGTATAGGAGCATATTTGGGCTTTTTCCGTACGCAGATAAAGAAGAGATTTAACATCAGGGTGAGCATTTTGTCTACCATTGTGTTCAATTCGGCCTCATTCCCTGCCACTGCTTCGTATTGTCTTAGCCCAATGTGTTTATTTTGATATGTTAATCATATTTTTTCTATAAGTTTTGTGTTCGTCTTCAGAATTATGTACCATATTGCACAAGAGTAATTACTTATCAAAAAAAATATTCCACAAGAGTAATGATACACTTACACCTCCTTTACTACTGATTTACTGCCCAAATATTTTTATTTTTTCCTTTTGCTATTTGAATCTAGATTAAAAATCTTAGAACATAACTTTCTTGAATAATCTAGAAGAAAATAAATTCAATGAACCAACTAATCATGTAATTTAATTAAAAATTGAATTTATTTTTAATGAAATTACATGATTACGTTAATTGATTGAATTTATTTTCTTCTAGATTATGCAAGAAAGTCATGTTTTGAGACTTTTAATACGGATTCAAAGAGCCAAAAAAAAAAAAAAAAAAAAAAAAGAGTGGTATAAGAATAGTAAAAGAAATGTAAGGGTATCATTACCCATTGCACAATGGTTTCTCCAAAATCCAACATGATTGCCACCATTAGTTGGGTTTTTGGTTGTCTCTAATCACATGTTCGGCCAAATCTGGCCAAAAATTCTATGCTCTTTGGATGAGCGTAGAAGGTTCTTTTCCACACCTTATTTGTTTGTGGGTCTGTTATGGTATTCAATAGATCTTTCATGACTTTCTTGTATCATTTTCTAGCTCCAACTTGTAACTGGGTGTTCTCTTTCATATGCTTTGCTACACGTATTTACTTGTTTCAATAAAACTTTATATTACTTTTGAAGGGGGTCTGGAAATTGAAGGAATTGTGTTCTGCATGGTATTTAGACTAATATTATTGCGAGTCTTTCACCATAACACATGCATAAAGAAACATCCTTTCGTGAAGGATCTGTTTCTGTTTTGCTTTAGTTAAACTCTCATAGTGGCAGAAATTTTATTCTCTCAGTGGAGTGTGATCAAGCTCTTGATATTTTGAATACCTTCAGGCTCTTCTTTGTTTCCTGCAATCTCAATAAACTATCAGCAAAATTTTGCTGCTTTGTCTATCTAATCCCAGTTATTTTTTGGTTTCCTTTTCCATTTAATGAATGTTATTGAGTATGTGGGAAACATAACTGTTTTCAGGGCAGTGATAGTTCCGTGGACGACTGCATCTACCATCTTGTCTGCCCTTGCTGCATGATATGCCAGGTCCTCATCTTATAACACTGCACAATTTGACCGCATTCTGTAAAATGCTTTGGTAAAATTGGTTAAAACACTAATATTCCTGGAGATTTATTAGTATTCTGTTAATTTGGAGTAGGAGTCGAGAACATTGGAGATGAACAATGTCCAAGATGGAATTTGGCATGGTCGGGGTGACACAATATGCATAGGAGGCTTTCATGAAGGGAGTAAAGCATTATTTGAGCTTCATCAACCATCTCCTGTAACGATTATGGCCCCTGAACCGTGCAACATGCAAAAGGGTACAGAGGGTAGTGATCACGTGTCAACTTAAGAACTTAGGCATTCAGAAACATTGGTCTGCCATTTCAATAGTCGCCAGACCTATGAGTTAATGCTGACTTCCTATGCAATATCTTTCCCTAAGAGAGCAATGTTATGCAGGCTGCATGGTATAAAGCCAGTTTGTTTTCAGGACTTGGCAGTTGCTTGCATCTGAGGGGAAAGGTTACCTGTTCCACCTTCAAAGTGCTGGCTTTGTGGATCTGCAATATTGTCTCGCTACAAGAAAAGTGATGAGGAAGGTGCTCGTAGTTGGATGTACATAAAACAAACCATGCTTTTAAGAGCGATTCCCTGTTCTCTAGTATGTTTTCTGCAATGCTACCCTTTGTCCTGTATTTTATCATGTTCAGTCGCCGATGTGATACATCTCAAATGGTTTCATAAGTCAACTACCTAGATGGAAACCAATTTAAGGTCTGACATATTGTCCAATACGATTGAGAATGATAAATCTTAGAATGAAGAACAGTATTTCTCAAATTTTTAAGGTTTAATTCAATGGTAGCTAATGCCATTGTCATCGTTAACTTCTGTTTGGTGGAATGGTATTTACGATCATCTATCTTTCTGGGTTCCTTTGATACTCTGTTTATTTGGTTGGGACCATGAGATCATGACATTATATGCAATGATTCTTACTTAAAACCCCCAAATTTGTATATATCCAGAAAATCCCATTAGTCGCTTGAAATTAGATTTATTTCCTCACACATTGTTATCAGTCTTGGAATTTGCAGCTTGTGGTGTTGTGTTTGTAGCTGGTGTCATCACGGTCCAACTGGATTGTTGTTTTTCCCTAAAAAGTAACTAACTATATAAGACTAACTTGACTCGAATCGATGTTGAGTTTGATTGAATCGAGCTCAAGCGCCGTGTCGAATAACATGTTTATTTAAAGGGGCGGTGCTGCTCCCACCAGGGCTCCCGCTAGTGGTTTTTGGATTTTTTTTTTTTTTATTTTTTTACATAATTTTTTAACACATTTAAATATTTTTTAAAAAATAAAAAATTCACAATATTATTAAAAAATATTTACTTAATCATTAAGTAAAAAATAATAATAATAAAAAAAAAACTCACAGCAATAAAAATCAGCAGTAGAAACAAATGGTAAGAATAATATTTTCGTTATTTAAAGTCCCTAACCATGAAAAATGACGAGAATATGAAATAGGGTATCTCAACCTCACTTGCTTTCTACAATGTGAAATGAAGCATGCCTTGTAATTTGTAAAAATGTGAGAGAAATCGAGATGCAAACTGTCTCATTTGGGAATACAGGCACGAAAAGACGAAAAACCCAAACCAGAGCTCACTAATTTACATAGAGCAAAACAACCATCCAGGAGAACGGAAGGACAAGGAAGTAACTTAATGCATCGTAGTTATAGAAAAGCCATACACATCTATATGCAACCAAAATTAAAGCGCCACAAAAGAGCATATATATTGTAGTAATTACATATATCTCAGAGAAACAATTGAAAAGGGAGAAAAATGAAAAAGAAAAATAGAGTGTTTGTAGGTGATTATAAGCGCTTGGTCAATGGGTGGTACAGAGCATAATTCTTGGATTTTCACTTTGCTTTTTATCACAACTCGCAAAGAAAAGTAGTGAAGAAGACGAAATGAGAAATTCTCAAAATTTCTTTCTCAAACATCATTTAAATATAAAATATTTTTTTAATTTTTAATTTTTAACTTTTTATCCAATCATTATCTAATCACTACAATTTTTATAAACTTTAAAATAAAACACAAAAATAATACAATTTTTTCAAACTTCAAAACAAAAATATATATATATATATATATTTATAAAATAATATTCACATAATGTTTTAACGTAGTAATATTTTTATTCATTTCTTTTTTCTCTCATTTCTCGAAACTTAACAATAATATTATGAATTTGCCATGTGTTTTTTTGAGAACAGAATGAATTTAATTAATGCCATGTTTGATCGATGTAACAGATCAGGAGTGTTAGATATAATATCTCATCTAATTTTTATTTAAATGCGTGGTACTTGATTGGTACACAAAACAACCTTCAATGTCTACTTTCCAAAATAATTAACCATGAATTTAAACATTTTAAAAGTTATATATGGAAATTTAAAGGTTATAGAACTTTAAAGACGTTAAAAAAAAAAAGAAACTTAATTTGTCATTTTCATTACTAACATTTTGTCTTCTTTCCATTAAACGACATTATCCGTTATGTGATAAATGATTATAAATTTAAATAACGTCATGTGATAAATCATGATTATATATACAAATCTAAATAATTTGAAAGGCCATGCATGGAATTTTAAAGGTTAAAAATACTTAATATATATTTTTTTGATTTGTAACATTTCATCTTCTTTATTAATTTCATATATAATATTATTTTGTCTTATTTTATATTGATGTATTTTCATTAAAATTAGTGTAAAAAAAAAAAACGGATTATGCTTAAAAAATTTATACAATTAAGTTAGAAAATAATTTAAAACTTTCCCTTTTGTTAAGATTAAAGAATATTACCGAGCATTCAAAAGGTGCTCCTCACGCGCGAGCATAAGACTTTCCAGCCCTGGCCTCTCGAAAAGCTGTCGCAATCAGGCAATTCGTTAAAAAAGTATTCCACAAATCGCGGGGGTGTGCGACAAGTTCCATATAAAGACCATGAGGAAGAAGATGGCAAGGACTTTTATACCTAAAAGCTTGACAAGTCGACTTTGAAAATAAAAACCCTAGCCTGGCGCACTCAAATTAGGTCATATCTGTTAGCATGGCTAATAGATGTACGTCTAAAACCATCCCCACACTCTTTAGTAGGCGCCATGCATATGTTCGATTAGATCTTATATATTTTCTGATACTGCTCTAATGGAGAAGATATGCATGCAATACACTATACTAAGTCGTTTACAATACAAACTGCATGCCTAATTAACCTTAATCTTGTACTACTCGAGCAACTTCACCAAGAAATTAAAACACTTGGATTACCATTTCCTGGATATTCAAATGCATGATGCAGCTTAGTTACAAGCTAACCATTTGAAGATGAGTCTCACATACAACTTCCTCTACCTCAAAACAACACTTGAAAGCACTGTTAGTAGATTATCACATGCATTTCTGCTGCTTACATTGATCAATTGACCCAAAATTCATGTCCAGCATCATAGCAAACATCTGGATACATGGAGTACTCTTGGTGCCACCTCGCAGGAGTTGGAGCCATAAATCCAGGGTCTGTTTCAGGCATGAATATTTCCTGGAATGAAAAATATGGCAGCTCCCATATGCTTTGGATTATTTCAGATGGGTTGGACGAACTACAATTGATCTCGTCCTGATCTATCATGTATTGGTTTCTAACATCTTCAACTGGAGGATCAGTACTGCTTGAAGAAGAGATCACATTAGTGGACATATAGATTTGTGGTGACGTCGGGATACCTTTAATGCCATCCATATTTGGCACTTTTGGGGAATCGCTAAGTAGGAGATCTTGACTCCCAGAAGAATCATTCTTGTTAGCTTCAACTTCCTCGGACGTTTTCACCATTTCTGATATAAACGTTGTTGATGACGAATTTTTCTTACCGCGCTTTTTCAGGTGGGCGTGCCAGTAATTTTTTATTTCATTGTCACTTCTTCCTGGAAGCTTTGCAGCAATTGCAGACCATCTAAAATAAATTGAAGACAGTAAGACCGACATTATCAAGTACTCATGTTGCGGTTTAGAAGATCCAGGTTTTTTTATTCACAATAATATCTTCAACATTCGGATTTAACTGAAGTCTGAAAGCTTTTGCTTTTCCATCTTCTAGAAGCCATATATGTTGTAGTTTATGCATGTGATGTCAATCGTGAGAGTTTAAGAAATGCTAATTCGATTGAAAACTTAAATATTGTTGTTAACTTCAAACTGATTCTAAAAGCCTACCAGACTTCAATCACCATTTACAAATTATAATGCACTTTAGACATGTACGTAGTTGATCTGCATGTAGCTGCATTAAACATGATGAGACTTTGAAGTGTCAATTTTTTTGAAAAGACTCACACGACCTTAGAGCAATATTGTAGGTTTGAGCTCAAAAAAATAAAAAATAAAAAAAGAAGAAGAAAAAATAAAGAGGAAAGATATACATATAGCTTCTAATTTGCTTATAGCATGTCCACTTTTTTAAAGTATCCTGCATCCATCTGAATTAAAATCCCACCACAAAAATAGAAAAAGAAAAGAAAAGAAATTTTTTGTTTGTGTGTGTGTGTGTGTGTAATATAGCGAGGTGTGCATTTAAAGAACTGTATAGTTTCCATATAGAATTTGTAATGTACTTACCGATTTCCCAGCAGTTCATGCCACTTAAGTATAGTTTCTTGGTCTTCATGGCTGAAGTTTCCCCGCTTAATGTCAGGCCTAAGGTAATTCATCCATCGGAGCCTACAACTTTTTCCGGATCGCGTCAAACCTAAAATAAAAGAAAGTGCTAAGAAAAATATGTAAATAATTAAAACTAAATCTTTCTGTCAACTGATTTAAACTTTTAAGATAAGTAGTGATTTTATATGATATCAGAGCATAAGTTTCGAGTTCAAATTTTGACTCTAAGCTTCAATTGTTTAACTAAATATTGCATATGTTGGATCACTTATTAAGAGAGAGTTTGTCTCACAAGTTAGTGAGAGTATTAAGATAAGAAATAAACAATAAAATATGTACTTGTTCCTATCAACTTAAATTTTTGAGACAAGTTATCATGATATCACGAAAGTAGGTATAATATATTGATGACAGGCTGAACACGTACGCATATACGTACACCCAAAACAAGTAATATTGCATGCAGACACCCCGAATGATAAAGCTAATAGCTAGAAATATATATAAAGCCTAAGAATATCATCTGCTAATTAATTTCCTACCGGAAGCTTCAGGCATCTGATTCCAATTCCAAATACCGTATCGCTTAATGTAGGCTTTCAACTTCTGGTCTTCTTCAGGACTCCAAGAGGTTCTTGATCTCCCGTGCATTTTCTCACCATCCGAAGTCTTCTTCATCATCATCATCTCTAAGTAGTACTGCGCTAGTCATATATTTCAACTTGCAGAGACCTCAAAACCATATACATGGTTACGAATATTAAATTAATTGCTTCGTAGTACTGTCGTAGGTTTGATGAGTCAAAAACGTGTTTGAGAAATTTGGCTTTTCAAGTGACAATGATTTCTTCAAAAGATTAAAAAGAAAGCTTATTTTATAAGGTCCTGGAGCAGGTCTTAATACTTTATTAATTATATTCAAATGAAATTCATCATTTGAATATAATTAATAAAGTTGATGCATGGCCAAATTGATCATATATATGTGTTTTTTATTCCGTCAACGATCGAGAAACAATATAAGGTCAAGCCAATGGTACGACGTTGTTGTATTAGCAAATCATCAAGAGGATATTAAGTGGAAGATGCATGGAGCTGGATAGCACCGAAGTTCATTATTGAATGGAATTCTTTGTCTAAAAATTAATGCTTGATCGAGTAATCCTTAACTTGAAAAGTTAGTAAATACTTTAAGGTAATATTCCAAAAGAACATTAATTATATATATAAGATACGTACCAGTTATCGAACGGCTAATAATAAAAGTACTTGCATGATCGTAGGACAAAGAAATCTTCCATAAATGACTTTTTAATTAATGAAAGTGGATGACCATGAATGATACATTGATACCCCACTTCAAGAGCATTCTAGGTACAAGCGGTTTGGCATAGCATATCGATGCTAACATGTCATTTTTTATTTAAAAGAAAAATAAAAAAAGAAAATTTTTGAGAAAAGAAAAGGTTATCTATATCATAAAAATTATTTTCGTCTTCAATTCGCACTATTTTATTAAAAGGATGTCTTACATGTAAGTATTAATGCATAATTTAGTACGCGAACTCGTTTGCAAGAAGACTTTTTCCACTTTCAATAGCTAGCTAGGGATATTAAAAGAAGGAAAATGATACTCCTAGCTACCAACAATTTCTTCCGATAAAGTATATCGATTATTATTCTTTTTCGCATTTGTGCATTTATTTTTTTGAATTTTAAAATAAATATAAAAACACAAATGATTTAAAAAAAAATTAGCACAGTCAGTACTCAATTCGGTACTAATTAATGTCCGCGACTACAGCACTACCCTTAAAAGGAATTACAAACATTTAGAAGTTTTCATGGAATAATTCAGCACTGTCATGAATATGTTATATGAAAGAAAAGGGATGCGATATTTGACCTGTTTCAACTTTCTCAACTACGATGACATTTCTCAACTAATTCGAGTTTATTAATTATGTCATAAGATTGTTTAATTTCAACCCTCCGTCCAACATTTGATTGGTTAGTCAATTAATGCATGTACGTGTGGACTGATGCAACTTCAATCAAGAAAGTAAAGAAGATCGAATTAGAAGGAAAGAAGAAAAAAAAAACTTCTGATATCATTCAACCTACACTGTACATCGAGTTACCATCTATTTATATATAATGAGTTAACTAACTCTTAGCAAAAGACTAAAAAGATAAAGGTAACTAAACTATTCAGTAAGGACTAAAGTGGAATTTACAACTTGAACTAAAATGAAATTTATAACTTGACAATATTTACAATAGTCCCCCTCAAGATGAATGATATATATTATGAACATTCATCTTGGACAACAAAGAATGAAAAACATTAGAGCCAAGAGGCTTAGTTAACAAATCTGCAAATTGATGAGAAGAGGAACATGCAATGTTCTGAGAAATCCAGCTTCTATTTTCTCTCTAATGAGATGACAATCTAATTCAATATGTTTTGTTCTCTCATGAAAAACAGGATTGGCTGCAATATGGAGTGCAGCTTGGTTGTCACAAAATAACAAAGATGGTTGAGAATGTGGCTGATGAAAATCAGTGAGCAAAGACTTTAACCATGTTAATTCACAAACTGCATACGCCATAGTTCAGTATTCAGCTTTTGCAGAAGACTTCGAGACAGTGGTTTGCTTCTTGGATTTCGAAGAAATTAATGAATCACCAAGGAGAACACAGTATCCAAAGATGGATCTTCTTGTATCAGGACAACTTGCCTAATCCGAATCAGCAAAGGCTTTTAAATGAACTTTAGATGGGGCTGGAAGAAAAATACCTTGACCTGGTGCCATCTTTACATATTTGAGTATTCTGAGAGCAGCTTGCATATGAGGAACTCGAGGGGATTCTAAAAACTGACTCAAGTAATGAACTGGGTAAATGATGTTTGGCCTGGTATGAGTAAGATACAATAACTTGCCTATAAGCCTTCTGTAGCCAGTTGTGTCTTCAAGCAACTTTCCATTAGACTTAGAAAGTTTATAATGAGAATCCATAGGAAAATTAACTGGCTTAGAAGCCAATAAGCCAACATTAGATAACAACTCTAGTGCATATTTCCTTTGGCCGATAGAAATGCCCTTTTTGGATTGAGCTATTTCCATCCCTAAGAAATATTTGACAGGATTTAAATCCTTTAGTTTAAAATGTGCACTTAGAGATTCTTTAATACTCTGAACTGTGGCGCCCCTGACCCCCATGTGAGGAAACACGGGAATCGAGACGCCGGGATGATGACAACACGGTCACGCATCCCAACGAAAGTGCTAAGTGTGTGTACATGCAACAATGTACAATAAACAACGCAACGGATAATTATAAATAAGTCAACTAAGCACCAGAATTTTTAATACAATCTAACATAAGTAAAATGATTTAAAAGAGTTATATAGTCATCCCAAATAAAAATATGATACAACTCCCAAACCAAATACGAGTGATCCAAGTCACTCCTCGGGCGGAGCCGAATCCTCAGGCTCACCCTCATCCTCCTCTGCATCAAAATCTGCATTACCATAAAACGGTACCGCAGGTAAGTATAAACCAAATAACCACGAGATAAAAACATATTAATGCAACCAACATGGATGCATATGAAGAAATATGCGATAGACCCAAAATATCATTTTCTCCAAAAATGGATATTTTCCAACACGAGCCAAAATTCCATTTTGGCCCAAAAATAATAATCCGTCATTTTCCCAGAAAATGACCTAAATCAATAAAACATCATTTTCCCAGAAAATAAATCACATAAAAAAATCCTTTTATTCAACACAATAGCCCATTAGTCCATTTTACCATATGCACCATGATCTCCCCTAGAGACCATTTGCACGTCTTGGTTTCGTAGCGATGTCCAGTTCCGCGCCTAGTGTGGCGCCCCCGACCCCCATGTAAGGAAACACGAGAATCGAGATGCCATGATGATGACAACACGGTCACGCATCCCAACGGTAGTGCCAAGTGTGTGTACATGCAACAATGTACAATAACCAACGCTGCGGATAATAGGGCTGTGCAAAAAAGTAAGTAACCCGGTACGACCCGAAAAGCGGTTTGAAATAGATTGCGGGTTGAACCCGCTGAAACCGACTACACGTTTTCACAATTGATCTCAAACCCTAGCTACCAGCCTTCCCCATTTCTTTCTGTCGTCATCACCACTTGTAGTCGATTTAAAGCATGAGTTGGAGCATATTATACAGGTTGTTGATCCATTGTTCAACCACAAGGAAATTCCTCAGTTTTATGCCGATTTGGAAAAACAAAAAGAACAAAACAGAGCATTTCATCACGGAAAAAAAACCAAACTTGATAAACTACACGAACAAATGAATGATTAAATTGAAGAAGAAAAGCAGAGCTTGCTTGCATCAACCGTGAGGAGCTCGGTCCAAGCACCATCCAGGAATCCCCCTAAAACCCATATCGAAGGCTCTGCAAAAAATGCCCATTTCATCGCGGGTCCGATGAAAACCAACAAGAACGCGACAACGCAGCACCTGAGAAGAGAACCCCTTTCATCGCAGGGCCATGATTGTCACCGTCACTCGCGAGTGCCATGGCTAGAGCCAGCAGGATCCACGCAACGATGACTCCAGGAACGCAGCTGCAGCCATGGCGAGCTCTCCCACTCCAGGAACGCAGCTGCAACGATGACTCAACGGTTACGGTTTCGTTTCGATTTCCTCCTCTCACTCTCGCTTTCTCTCTCACTCTCGCTTTCTCTCTGCGTTTTTCTTGTACAGAATGGCAAATAATTTCACTTGGTTAAAATTATAATCGACGCTCGTGAACTACTCATCAAACGCAGGTCGGGTCGGGTCAGGCCGTCTTTCTAGTCCTGGAAGCCGGGTCGGGTCGGGTCGGTCCTAAACACTAATTGGATCAGTCAGTGCTCACCCCTAGCAGATAATATAGATAAGTCAACTAAGTACCAGAATTTTTAATACAAACCAACATAAGTAAAATGATTAAAAGAGTTATACAGTCATCCCAAATAAAATAATAAAAGTCTCAAACCATAAACGAATGATCCCAATCACTCCTCGGGCAGAGCCGAATCCTCAGGCTCACCCTCATCCTCCTCTGCATCAAAATCACCATAGAACGGTACCACAGGTAAGTATAAAACAAATAACCACGAGATAAAAACATATTAATGCAACTAACATGCATGCATATGAATAAATATGCGATAGACCCAAAATGTCATTTTCCTTGAAAATGGATATCTTCCAACACACGCCAAAATCTCATTTTGGTCCAAAAATAATAATCCGTCATTTTTCCAGAAAATGACTCAAATCAATAAAACATCATTTTCCCAGAAAATGAATCACATAAAAATCCTTTTATTCAACACGCTATTTTCCCTTAAAACAGCCCATTAATCCATTTTACCATATGCACCATGATCTCCCCTAGGGACCATCCGCACGTCCTGGCTTCGTAGCGATGCCTAGTTCCGCGCCTAGCGCGTTCATGGCCAAGCATCCTCTAGCCCCCGCCAGCAGAGGGGCCACGGAGTTGGCACGAGACCATCTCGTCCGATCCCATTGTCACCCAGCGACAACTCAGGGGACGTCACTTAGTATATTCTTCTCCCGAGTGACCAGAAGAGCTCCACCGAGATAATGCCCCATCTCGGCTTGGGGTCGTGATACACACGCACCTAAAAATCCTTTAACAACATCAACCAAACACACAAACAACTCCTTCCTCCAATCCATCCGACCCTTGTACTCCTCGGACTCAGTCTGACATAACCAACCAGATCACAATAAATTGAGTTAGTGCAAAAATATATTTAAATCACGATAGTTTTTTAGAAAAATACTTACAGTGCTATATAATAATTTTCGAAGGATCACGAAGGTGCAAGAAGTGGCGACACAGCAACGTAACAGTGCAAAATGCACTATGGCCGTGGGTCTCAAAAACTCACTTTTGAATGGGAACGAACCAAGACCCGAAATTGATAGGGTAGGGCTTAGGGATGTCGGTGAAACTAGTGGTGGTGGTGGTTGGCCGTGGGTGGCGGCGTAGAGGATGGTCGAAGACCACAAAACCCAAAACGGAAATGTTGATGGATGTGCTTCACCGGTGGTAGATCGGGGCTAAGGATGGGTGCATTGGGTTACTAGGAGGTCGAGGATGAAGTGGTGTAGAGATGGTGGCCGGAGGTGGCGCGACGGCGGCGCGCGAGCTCAAAGGGTACCGCGGCTTGGTGTTGGGCGTGGGGACTCACAGCGGTGCAAGGGAGGCTGAGGTTGAAGGGGGGTGGTCGCCGGAGGGAGGGAAAGCTAATGGGATGGGCGGTGTCGCCGGACGGAGGCGCACGACGGCGGGCTGGTGGAGAACGACGCGGATGCAGGGAGAGGAAGAAGACGTCGCGCGTGGGAGAGAGAGAGAGGAGAGAAAAAAGAAAAAGAAGAAGAAAGAAAAAGAGAAGGAAAAAGAAAAAGGAAAAGGAAAAAATTGAGGGAAAGAAATGAGGTCCAATCCTCACATCTTGGGTCACCAAAAATGATCTAACGAAAAAGATTTCAAAACAACAAGTCAATTAAAATAATTTAAACGTAATGATAAAATGAAAATAAAATAATTAAATTCAACAATTAATTAATATAAAATGAAGAACAATTTCAATGCATAACAATAATATATTAAGGAAACATATCAAATTTAATTTTCACAATTAAAGATCATAAAATAAATCATTTAAAAATTTGACAATTTTAAAATAAGAGAATAAATTATTGAATTAATAAAAATAATCATTCAATAAAAATACACTAAACTATGGGGTGTTACACCCAGCGCATTCATGGCCAAGTATCCTCCATCCCGTTCGATCCCGTTGTCACCCAGCGATAACTCAGAGGACGTCACTCAGTATATTCCGCTCCCGAGTGACCAGAGGAGCTCTACCGAGATAATGCCCCATCTCGGCTTGGGGCCGTGATACACACGCACCCAAAAATATTTTAACACATGAAAACCCAGTTTTCAGTAAACACATGAACATGAATGCAATTACAAGAAAACCCAGTTTCCTTTACAAACATGATCATGCATGCAAATATGCCATGTACATGAAATGACGCCTTAACCAACAACCAACAACTCACAACACAAACCAAACACACAAACAACTTCATCCTCCAATCCATCCGACCCCCGTACTCCTCGGACTCAGTTCGACATAACCAACCAAATCACAATAAAATAAGTTAGTGCAAAAATATATTTAAATCACGATAGTTCTTTGGAAAAATACTTTCAGTGCTATATAATAATTTCTGAAGGATCACAGAGGTGTAAGAAGTGGCAGCTCAGCAACGTAATAGTGCAAAATACACTGTGGCCGTGGGTCTCAAAAACTCACTTTTAAATGGGGATAAACCAAGACCTGAAATTGATAGGGTAGGGCTCAGGGATGTCGGTGAAGCCAATGATGGTGGTGGTTGGCCGTGGGTGGCGGCGTAGAGGGCGGGTTAAGGCCAAAATGCCCAAAACGGAGATGTTGATGAATTTGCTTCACCTGTGGTAGATCGGGGCTAAGGATGGGTGCATTGGGATGCTATGATGTCGAGGATGAAGTGGTGAAGAGATGGTGGCCGGAAGTGGCGCGATGGCGGCGCTGGAGCGAAGAGAAGGCCGCGGCTTAGAGTTATGCGTGGGGGCTAACGGCGGCGCGAAAGAGGCTGGGCTTGAAGGGGGGTGGTCGTCGGAGGGTGGGGAAGCTAATGGGAGGGGCGGTGTCAGACACGGCGGCGCGCGGCGGCGGGCTGGGAAGGGAGAAGAAAACCCACGGGGAGAGAGGGAGAGCGGACGCAGCGTGCGGGAGAAGAGAGGAGAAAAAGAAAAATGAAGAAGAAAGAAAAGAGATGGAGAAAAGAAAAAGGAAAAGGAAAAATGGAAGGAAAGAAATGAGGTCCAATCCTCACATCTTGGGTCACAAAAATGATCCAACGAAAAAGATTTTAAAACAGCAAGTCAATTAAAATAATTTAAACGTAATGATAAAATGAAAATAAAATAATTAAATCCAACAATAAATTACTTTAAAAAAGAAGAATAATTTAAATGCATAACAATAATTAATATTAAGGAAACCTATCAAATTTAATTTTTACAATTTAAAGATCATAAAAATAAACCATTTAAAAATTCGACAATTTTAAAACAAGAGAATAAATTTTTGAATTAATAAAAATCATCCTTCAATAAAAATACACTAAAATACGGAGTGCTACATGAACAACATAAATGTCACTACTGGCCAATAATATGTCATCTACAAACACCAAAAGAGCCACAAAACAATTGTCTGTTTGCTTTGTAAACAATGAGTAATCTGATTTGGATTGTGTAAATCCCAAATCAACCAAGGCTGTAGTGAACTTTGAGTTCCACTGCTTAGAAGCCTGTTTCAATCCATACAAGGATTTCTACAACTTGCAAACTCGAGTGTCCCCCTTTCTAAGATACCTAGGTGGTGGTTTCATATAAATTGTTTCATCTAAATCACCATAAAGAAATGCATTATTCACATCCAAATGCACTAGATGCTAATTATGAATTGCTGCCAGAGATAGAAAACACCTCAGTGTCACCATTTTTGCAACTGGGGAAAAAGTTTCTAAGTAATCAAGCCCTTCCCTGTGAGTAGAACCTTTGGCAACTAATCTTGCCTTATACATCTCAATCGAGCCATCAACATTAAACTTAGGGCTGGTTTGGATTCAGAGATGAGATGAGATGAGTTAAGATAAAAGATGAAAGTTGAAAAAAATATTTTTAAAATATTATTCTTTAATATTATTATTATTTTGGGATTTGAAAAAAGTTGAATTGAGATTTGGAAAAGTTGAATTGTTTATTATATTTTGTATGAGAATTTGAGAAAATTGTAATGATAAAATGAGGTGAAATAAAATGAGATGAAATGAAATGAGATGAAATACTTTCTAAATCCAAAAGGGGCCTTAGTCTTATATACCCACTTACAACCGATGGAATTTTTATCTGTAGAAGGTTAGTGAGAGTCTAGGTATTATTTGATTTTAAGGTAGCTAACTCAATGGACATAACATCTCTCAAATGAGGATTCTTAACAGCTTGATGATAAAATTCAGGTTCTCTTTTAGATGAGATAGAAATGCTAAAAGCTTTATGAAAAGGAGACAAATGCTTATATGATAAAAATTCAGAAATGCTATATTTTATACATTTAGAACCAATATATTTTATTTATTTCATTACATTATTATTAGTTTTAAATGGAAAAATGATTAAGATGAATAAATCCGAGTTGTGATTTAAATTGGTTAATAGCATGATTTATGCATAATTTTATAAATTGTGATTTAATTGGACAATATTTATTCACATGCACAACATATTTTTAATATTCTATTATTTTATTTATTTTTACTTTATTTTATTTTTAATTTTTATTATTTTTATAGGTAAACAAAAAAATTAAAAAGCACCAAAAGAGAAGGCTGGGTGACCAAAAAAAAAAAAAAAAAAAAAAAGAGCAAGAAAAGTAAAAAAGGCAACCAAAAGTAAGTCAAAGAGGACCAACACTTTTACATATCTGGGTGTTTGGATTTTGGACGGAAGCAACATATAGAGGGCTTTTGGATTTATTGCTCAGGTACGACGCAAAGACTTTTTTCGTTTTGGAGGCTAGAAATGGACGCAACACGCACAAATAAAAAGAAAACTTTTCGGCTGAAAATAAAAGAAGATGTAAAAAAGGAAAGAATGCAGCGCCGCTTGAAGAATCTCGAGGATCCAACTATTGCACTCCAGCTCTCTCCTCCATTGTCTATCACATCCATCTCCATTCATTTGGCTTGCTTTTTTCACTCTCTACTATTTATTTAATTTTAGTTTAAAGTTTGTGATGTATTTTTGAGGTATTTGTCTTTTTTGGACATTTTATTTGTTGTTTATTTACTTCGTGTTCTTTATTTTTCTCGTTTCTTTAAGCTTTCATTTAACAGTGATTACAATTGCTATGGATTGATTTTGAGAATTTGTGATTTGAATACAAGGATGAACTCTAGAATCTTGATTTTGGGACTTTTCAATTCTCAATTCGTATTTTGTCAATTACTTTCTAATCTAGTTTAATTCTTAGATTAGTTTTATTAATCTCTTAGTTTCATTCCATATTAGATCGATTAAAGGTTAATTAGGACTTAAATAATTTTAGTTTTATTATTTAATTTTTAGATTAATTAAGATTGTTTGGTTTAGTTGATTCTTTGATTGTTAATTTCAATTTGTTGGTCTTTTACATTTTATTTCGACACTCAAAAATCTAAAAATATGAATCTAGTCCATGACTAGTGCCCTTTTCATTTTTGTTGCACTCTTCCATTCATTGCACATACCATCATTTTTATTTTCTCTTTGTGAATATTTTTACCGTTTTAAACGAGTTTGATTTTAAGTAATTTTCCTTGGGGAGACGATCTAGGAATTTATTCCTAATTATTACGGGACACCCTCCTGCACTTGGGATAGCCTTTGTGCTACTCATTTTTGAGTGAGTCAAGATTTTGGCGCCATTGCCGAGGATAGTTGCTTGACGTAAATTTAGACTCGTTATTTTTTTTATTTATTTTTATCTCAAATGTTTCTTTCACTATCTTATTTCTGATTACACATTTCACTTGTCAGCTACTACTCAGTCACTTGAACCTTACTTATGCTATTTGGACTATTGTTTAATGTCATGGGTGAGAGACAATTCAAATAGGTTGGTTAGAGTTACATTGAGCACTGAGAGTAGTATACACAGCTCAGAGATAGATTACTTTTCTGTTTTTTCTATAGACGAGGACATTGAAATTGAACAAACGATGGCTGCACTTGCACCACGTACTCTTAGAGATTATTTGTAGGCCACTCGCACCACTACACCATCATGCATTATTTTACGAAACGATGCACCTAATTTTTCTATTAAGCATGGCATGATGTCAGTGATACCTCAGTTCCATGGGATGGATTCTGAGAGTCCTTATTAGCAGTTGACAGATTTTGAGTTGGCCTGTACTACTTTTATCAATAGAGCCACTACTGATGAATTTATTAGACTTCGTTTATTTCCTTTCTCTTTAAAGGATAAAGCGAAGATTTGATTTAATTCTTTGAGGCCTAATTCTATCTCTAGTTGGTCTGATATGCAACGTGAGTTCTTACAAAATTTTTTTTCCTTTTCAGAGAACTCAGTATTTACAAGAGCAGATCAGCCAGTTCAATCAGAAATCTGATGAGAGTTTCCAGGCCAGCTGGGAAAGGTTTAAGGATTTGGTGAACATCTGTCCACATCACGGTTTTGAATCCTGGAGGTTGGTGAATTATTTTTACACTAGTCTCACTCCACAATGCAAGCAGTTTTTTTAGACTATGTGCAATGGAGAATTCTTTAGCAAGGACCCTGATGAAGCATTGCCATTTTTTGACTATCTTGCTGAGAGCGCACGACAATAGAACACTCATACTGATTGAGTTTCATGGACAGCACAGCCACTGGGGGCTATTTCTGGTGGGGGCAGATATGAGCTTAAGGAGGACACTGACATTCAAGCCCGAATAGCTGCATTGACTAGAAGATTAGAGGTCATGGAGATGGAAAAAGTGAAGGCCGTGAAAATAGTAGAGGCATGCTCTATATGCGTTGATTTGAACCACAAACCCAAGATTGCCCAATTATGACAGTATTTCAGGAGAGTGGTTCTGAGCAGATACAATCAACAAACTATGTTAACAGAGCACAAAATCAGCCTTTCTCTAATACATATAATCCGAGGTAGAGGAATCACCCAAATTTCTCATGGAGGAATGATCAGCCTGGCCAGTCTCCACCACCTTCTCAACAGCCATTTCATCAGGCTGCTCCTCAACACCAGTATCAGCCATATCAGAGTTCTCAGAGCTATCCTTTTGTAGCACCTCCAGGATTTCAGCCTCTTGTAGATGTACAGAGTTCTCAGCCTCAATCATCTGCGAAAAAGTCTCTAGATGACAGTATGGCACAGATGGCTAGTACATTTCAGCAATTCATGCAGATTTAGGCCACCACAAACAATCAGAACACTCAGGCCATAAATGACTTGCGAGGCACCATCAATAAGATGAGCACGACATTGAGTACTCTAGAGAAAGGGAAATTCCCAGCACAGCCTCAGCCCAATCTTCAAGTATACCGGCAACAACAACAACAAGTGCATAATGTCTCAGGAGAGGTTTTTGAGACAGTGAAGGCCGTTCTTACTCTGAGAAGTGGAAAGGAAGTTCCCCAACCAGAGATGACTATGGACACACAGGTAGTTGCTCCTACACCTGAAGATGCAACAGAGACTGGTGAAGCTGAAAAAGAACTAGAGGTATTGAGACCAGAGTTGAAGAAGCCTGTGAGTGTAGATGCTGAAACTAGTAGGGGGTACCAACCTGTGGTTCCCTATCCTTAGAGATTGGCAGCTGACCAAAAGATTAAATACCACACTGAGCTTCAAGCAAGTAAAGATTAATATTCCACTGTTGGATGCCATACAACAAGTTCCTTCATATGCAAAATTTTTGAAGGACTTGTGCACAGTGAAGAGGAAGCTGAATGTAAAGAAGAAAGCTTTCCTAACGGAGCAAGTCAGTGCATTGATATTGAGCGAGACTCCTAAGAAGTTTGGAGATCCCGACTCTCCCAACATTTCCATTATGATCGGTGAGTCACGCATTGGGAGAGTTTTACTTGATTTGGGGAGTAGTGTGAATTTGCTACCGTTCTCAGTGTATGAGCAGTTGGGATTGGGTGAGCTGAAAAAGACCTCCATCATGCTATAGTTGGCTAACAGATCAGTTAAGGAGCTGAGGGGTATTGTAGAGGATGTGCTGGTCCAGTGGACAAATTTTACTACCCAGCGGATTTTGTAGTTCTTGATATGCAGTAGCCAACCTCCACTATTTACCAAGCACCTGTAATTCTTGGAAGACCATTTCTAGCTACGTAAAATCATTTGATTAATTGCAGAAGCGGAGTTCTGAAACTTACTTTTGGGAACATGGCACTTGAGTTGAACGCTTTCAATGCTTGCAAGATGCCAGCACATTTTGATGACACAAGTGATTTGAATGCTGTGGAGAGTTTGACACCAACAAAATTTATTTGCTCAACTTTTCCTTTCTCTGATAATGATTCTATTTTTCAGACACTTGAATTTTTATTTGATGAAAAAACTGACCATGTTGATGAAAATGTCTTTGAATTTTTGGACTGTTTTACAGATTCTTTTTTACCACTCGAAGTATAATTTGCAGGCGCGAGATGGAAACCCCAGTTTGAAACTCTACCACCACTAGACATACTTAAATCTTCAGAGGAAGAAGTTCACCAGTTGGAACTGAAACCACTTCCACAAGATTTAAAGTATGTTTTTCTTGGTCCTGAAGAAGGCACTTTTCCTGTGGTGATTTCTTCAAAGTTAAATAAGAAGGATGAAGCTCAGTTGATTGAAGTCTTAAGAAAGCATCGAGTTGCAATTGGTTGGACAATAGCCGACATCAAAGGTATTGATGCTGCTGTTTGGACCCACATAATCCATCTTGAAGATGATGCTAGACCGGTTCGTGATGCTCAACGTAGGCTCAATCCTACCATGAAGGAAGTTGTCAAAGAGGAAGTGCTTAAACTGCTCACAGTGGGTATCATTTACACCATCTTAGACAGTAAGTGGATAAGTCCAACTCAAGTAGTACAAAAAAAAATCTGGTTTAACTGTTGTTAAAAATGATAAAAATGAGTTGATTCCAACTAGAATGGTTACTGGTTGGAGAATGTGAATTGATCCTAGAAAACTTAATTCAGCCAGTAGGAAGGATCATTTTCCTTTACCATTTTGGATCAAATTTTAGAAAGAGTGGCTGGTAATGCATTTTATTGCTTCTTGGATGGATACTCTAGTTATTATCAAATTGCTGTAGCGCCTGAAGACCAGGAGAAAACCACTTTCACCTGTCCTTTTGGCACCTTTGCTTTTACTAGAATGCCTTGCCTTTTGGTTTGTGTAATGCTCCAGCTACTTTTCAGAGATGCATGATGAGTATTTTTTTCTGACATGATTGAGGATATTTATGAAATATTCATGGATGACTTCTCTGTTTTTGGAAAATCTTTTGATAGTTGTTTGCATAATTTGGCACGTATTCTCTAGAGATGTGAGGAAAAAAATCTTTTACTTAATTGGGAGAAATGCTAATTTATGGTTACTTAGGGCATTGTCTTGGGACATATTGTTTCTTCTGAAGGTATAAAGGTCGATAAGGCCAAAATTGAATTAATATCTAAACTCCCTATCCCTAGGACGATTAAGGATATTTGTTCTTTTCTTGGTCATGTTGGCTTTTATAGGCAGTTTATTCAAGGGTTTAGTTTTATTGCAAAACCTTTGTGCACTCTTTTACAAAACGATATTGAATTTGTTTGGACTGATGACTGCCAAAAAGCTTTTGATACCCTTAAAGAATCGCTTGCCACTGCCCCTATTATGCAACCCCCGCAGTGGGACATTCCCTTTGAAATCATGACTGATGCAAGTGATTATGTCTTGGGAGCTGTTTTGGGGTAGCGTGTGGATAATAGACCTTTTGTGATTTATTATGCTAGTAGAACCTTGAATGATGCACCAGAAAAATTACACCACTACTGAAAAAGAATTGCTTGCAGTGGTTTTTGCACTTGATAAATTTCGGGCCTACATTCTTGGTTCTCCTGTTACTATTTTCACTGACCACTCTGCTCTTAAGTATTTGTTGGCTAAGAAAGATGCAAAACCACGCTTGATTCACTGGATTTTACTACTTTAAGAGTTCAACATCAACATTAAGGACAAGAAAGGAGTTGAAAATGTGGTAGCAGACCTCTCTAGATTGCCATCATCCTCCTCTTCAAATGTCGGCCTTCTTCTTGATGATAGTTTCCCGGATGAGCAGCTGTTTGTGATTAATAGAGCTTCCTGGTATGCTCACATAGTCAACTATCTGGTGACTGAGCGAATGCCTTCTGAATGGTCCACCCAAGATAAGCGTCGATTTCTCTCTGAGGTACAACACTTTTACTTTGATGATCCATACCTTTTCAAATATTGTTCGGACCAATTGATTCGAAGATGCATTCTTGATGATGAGTTTTCTTCTGTGTTGAGATTTTGTCATATGGGTGCATGTGGTGGTCATTTTTCAGCAAAGAAAACAGTCGCTAAAATTTTGCAAAGCGGTTTTTATTGGGCTTCCATGTTTAAAGATGCTTATAATTTTTGTAAGGCTTGTGAGCCTTGTCAAAAATTGGGATCCATTAGCAAAAGAGACATGATGCCTCTTTCCCCTATTCTCACTTTAGAAATTTTTTATTGTTGGAGAATAGACTTCATGAGACATTTTCTAGTTTCCTTTGGAAACACATATATTTTATTAGCTGTGGATTATGTTTCAAAATGGGTGGAGGCCGTCGCTTGCAAAACAAATTACCAACGTGTTGTCCTAAAATTTTTGCAATCTCTGTTTGCTTGTTTTGGCATGCCCAAAGTTATCATTAGTGATGTGGGTTCTCATTTTTGCAACAAACCATTTTCTGCACTCATGAAGAAATAAGGTATCACACATCGAGGTTTTACCCCCTTTCACCCTCAAACAAATGGGCAAGCATAATTGGCAAACAGAGAGATAAAAATAATTTTAGAGAAAACTATCAATCCTAATCGGAAAGATTGGTTAGTTAAGCTTCTTGATGCTTTGTGGGCTTATAGGACAACTTTTAAAATAAATCTAGGGATGTCCCTTTATCGATTAGTTTATGGTAGAGCTTGTCATTTACCTGTTGATATTCAGCATCGTGCTCTTTGGGCTATAAAACATGTTAACATGTCACTTGATGAAACTTCAGGGTTGAGAAAATTGCAGATCAATGAATTGGATGAAATTCGTCGGGATGCTTATGACAATGCTCAGCTGGAGAAGGAACGCATGAAAATTCTACATGATCAGAAAATTCATCCCAAGCATTTCACACATGGCCAGGAAGTTCTTCTTTACAACTTTCGCTTACATATTTTTCCTGGTAAATTGAAATCTCGATGGAGTGGGCCATACATTGTAAAGAAGGTTCATCCTCACGGCGCGGTAGACATTGTCAATCTGAAGAATGATAATTGCTTCACTGTCAATGGACTACGTCTAAAGCCGTTTCTGAAGGTCTTTGGTCCACACGAAGAGATCTTGCTTGTGCAAGATTACAGGGAAGTGTTTTGATCTTTCCCCCCTTTACAGCTTTCTTTACTTGCATTTTGTTTTTTTATTATTTATTGTTTTGCTTTGATTTGATATTTCATGTTGATTTGTTTTTTGTTTTGTTTTTTTATTCCTGTGCACTTTGTTTTCTTTCGTTCGATTCATTGAGAATCATGTCTCTCACTAGTTGGGGGTAGCATGTGTGCACAGACCTAAAACCAAAAAAAAAAAAAAAAAAATTTGTATTAATGTGATGTGCATTGATACACACATGATTGACACTCTATTTCTAGTATTTTGTGAAATCTGAGCATTTTGGTGGAGTAGTCGAGTGGAATCATTTTGTGAAGATTTATTTTCAAGCTTAAGCATAATGCATGGTTTTGATGCATCATATTTTGTTGATGTGTGGCTTGAAACACCGGGATGCTATACTCATTGAGATGAGACTTTGTGAGATTTTTGTAGAATGAAGGGTAAATTTTGAAGGACATTTTGCACATGCTTACGCTTGTAGTGTTCTTTATTTACTGTTCACTGATTTAACACAGGAGAAGTAAACTGCAGGACTACTGAGCCATGTTAAAAAAAAAAAAAAAAAGAAAGAAAGAAAGAAAAAAAAGAGAAAAGAAAAGAAAAGAAAAAAAAAGAAAAGAAAAAGAGATTTGAAAAGAATAGAAAAAAAGGGATAAAAGCGACTTGCTTTCCTAAGTAAATGGCTAGAAATAGTTACCCAAGACTTTGGGGGTTGAGTGTTCAATCTTTAAAAACAGAGTTGGCGTGAAAACTGCTAGTCCCCTAGTCCCTTGGGCTTTGAGGTAGTTAGAATCAGCAATGATTAATCTTAAGGTTGAAAAATCCTATGACAAATCATGGCTAGTAATGAGAAACACAACCAGTTTAGCTCCACACACACATTTGAGTTCTGAGTCATTTGCCACAATTCTATGTGAAAGATTGTTGAGATAGTCTTGGTGGGTATAGCCCCTGGGGGTTAAGTAGTAACGTGTCACTTTTGTGAGAATTCAGAATTGTGTTTGATTGTATCTGTTTGGATTTCGATCTTTATGCAATATTCATCTCAATTAATTTTCAGTATTTTGCTCAAGGATTAGCAAAAAGCTAGTTGGGAGGATGTGATTGAGCTGAGTTATTGCATATTTTATACATTTAGAACCAATATATTTTATTTATTTCATTACATTATTATTGATTTTAGATGGAAAAATGGTTAAGATAAATAAATCCATGTTGTGATTTAAATGGACAATATTCATTCACATGCACAACATATTTTTGATATTCTATTATTTTGTTTTTTTTACTTTGTTTTATTTTTAATTTCTATTTTTTTTATAGGTGAAGAAATGAAAAGGCATGAAAAAAATAAAAAAATTAAAAAGCACCAAAAGAGAAGGTTGGGTGACAAAAAAAAAAAAAAAAAAAAAAGAAGCAAGAAAAGTAAAAAAGGTAACCAAAGGTAAGTCAAAGAGGACCAACCCTTTTACATATCTGGGTGTTTGGATTTTGGACAGAAGCAACATATAGAGGGCTTTTGGATTTATTGCTCACCTACGACGCAAGGACTTTTTTCGTTTTGGAGGCTAGAAATGGATGCAACACGCACAAATAAAAAGAAAACTTTTCGGCTGAAAAGAAAAGAAGACGTAAAAGAGGAAAGAACGTAGCGCCGCTTGAAGAATCTCGAGAATCCAATTACTGCGCTCCATCCCTCTCCTCCATTGCCTATCACATCCATCTCCATTCATTTGGCTTGCTTTTTTCACTCTCTACTATTTATTTAATTTTAGTTTAACGTTTGTGATGTATTTTTGAGATATTTAGCTTAGACTTTTGCGCATTTTTTTGCTGTTTATTTACTTCGTGTTATTTATTTTTCTTGTTTCTTGAAGCTTTCATTTAACAGTGATTACAATTGTTATGGATTGATTTTGAGAATTTGTGATTTGAATACAAGGATGAACTCTAGAATCTTGATTTTGGAGCTTTTCAATTCTCAATTCGTATTTTGTCAATTACTTTCTAATCTAGTTTAATTCTTAGATTAGTTTTATTAATCTCTTAGTTTCATTGCATATTAGATCGATTAAAGCTTAATTAGGACTTAAATAATTTCAGTTTTATTATTTAATTTTCAGATTAATTAAGATTGTTTAGTTTAGTTGATTCTTTGAATGTTAATTTCAATTTGTTGGTCTTTTACATTTCATTTCGACACTCAAAAATCTAAAAATATGAATCTAGTCCATGACTAGTGCCATTTTCATTTTTGTTGCACTCTTCCATTCATTGCACATGCCATCATTTTTATTTTCTCTTTGTGAATATTTTCACCATTTTAAACGAGTTTGATTTTAAGTAACTTTTCCTGAGGAGACGATCTAAGAATTTATTCCTAATTATTACGTGACACCCTCCTGCACTTGGGATAGCATTTGTGCTACTCATTTTTGAGTGAGTCATGTTACTTGATGTTGTATCAATTGCACCAAGAGATGATGTGGTAGAGGTAGAAGCTGCTGAAGATGCTAAATTGCAATGATAATTTTGCAAATAACTAGGAGCTTTGTGATTCTCATACAAACTTGATGAGGTAATACAAACTCAGATGGTAAGCAAGTCTGCTGTGAAGAAACTTTAGTCTGAAAAGGGAATGTATGCTCTTGAAAAATAACATCTCGAGAAACGAAAAAACTGTGTGAGTCTAGATCATATAACTTGTATCCTTTTGTTCCAAGAGGATAACCAACAAATATACACTTTCTAGCTCTAGGGGAAAACTTCGATATGTTATTGCTTAAGGTAGAAGCATAACATAGACAACCAAAAACTTTAAAATGATTGTAAGAAGGAATATCACCATAAAGAATTTGTTGTGGTGATTGATTGTTGAGAATATGAGATGGAATATGATTAATGATGTGGATTGCTGTTAAAACACATTCTCCCCAAAAATTTAATGGAACATTTGATTGGGATTTTAAAGCTCTTGCCACATTCAAAAGATGTTGATGTTTCCTCTCAAGAATTGAATTTTGTTGAGGAGTCTCAACACAAGAAGTTTGATGGATAATCCCTTTCAAATTAAAAGAATTTTCTCATTTGAAATTCTAAGCCATTATCTGTTCTTATACATTTTATTTTCTGTTGAAACTTTGTATAAACCAGATTGTAAAAGGCTATAAGAATGTGTTTAACCTCACATTTAGATTTCATTAAGTATACCCAAGTTGATCTAGAATGATCATCAATAATTGTTAGAAAATACTTGAAACCATCATGAGTAGGTACTGAAAAAGGACCCCATATATCATAGTGGATTAAATGGGCAGATTGTACAATGATGTTCATGTACAAATTTATTTGAAGGAAAATTTGGAATTGAGTAGAATCATATATGGAATTTACACTAGATGAAAGCATGGAACTAGTAGCTGTACTGACTGATGGTTGTTGCAGAAAATAGAGACCAGCTGCCTTTCTACCCTTCCCAATCATCTTCCAAGGGGTAAGGCCCTATATATAGCAAATCTCAGGCATAAAAATAAAACAACAATTCTGATAAGATGTAAGCTTAGTTACTGAAAGAAGATTATATGCAAAATTGGGAACACATAAAACATCTTTCAAAACTAGGCCTTTTGATAAATGGACAGTACCAAGATGCGTTACTGTAACATTTTCTCCAATTGGCAGTTTAAAAAATGTATTAAGAACTTGTGTAATTGTGGTAGAAAGGTTAATAGAATGAATAATGTGGTATGTAGCACCTGTATCTATGATCCAAGTGCTAGAAATAGATGTCGAGTTCTCATTTTTCATAGATGAAAAACTTGAATGACAAACTGTTTTACCTGAAAGAGAAGGCAAATGATTTAATTTGGATATGACATTAGTTGCTTGATGATTGATTCTGGGTGGTTCAGTTGATTGTGGTCGAATTAATGCCAGTAGTTGCTGATACTCTTCTTGAGAGAAATACATGTAATTCTGGTCAAAGGGTGTACTCGAGGGTTGGGCTATGACTAGGTTTGCTGATGAAACTTTCCCTTTCTATTTGAAACTTGGAGGATATCCATGCAATTTGTAACACTTGCCTATATTGTGATCAGTCATTCCACAGTGAGTGCACAAAACTTTTTCTCTTCTGTACTGTTGTTTTCTAGTGTTAATCTTTGGACCTTCAAATCTTTTCTTCATGAAGGCTACATTAGGTTCGAAACATACTCTTCCCATGGAGCCAACCTCCCTTTGTTTCTCTTCTTGAATGACTAAAGAGAAAACTTTGGTAATCGGTGGAAAGGGTTCCGACCCCTAACATGAGCAAATTCCTCATTCAACCCTATAAGAAACATGATTACATGTTGGTGTTGTTGATATTCGAAAAATAGATGAGAAGCACCCCAATCGCAGTTTTTATATGCCCTACATGTGCAACTAGGCATTTGATTATAGTTTATAAGTTCATCCCACAAACATTTGAACTTTTGATAATAGACACTTACTGAGGTTTGATCTTGAGATAAAGAAGAAAGCTCATTTTGCAACTGGAAAATCAGTGGTCCATTGCCTTAAGAGAACTGATGCTTCAACTCATCCCACATATCTTTAGCAGTTTTCGCATAGACGATGGTTCTCCCAATATCTCTAGACACAGAATTGAGAATCCATGATAAGATCATGTTGTTACATCGATCCCATTTAGTATACGAGGAATCTGTTTCAACTGACTGAGTAATCGCACCGTTGATGAAGCCTATTTTGTTCTTGGCCTTCAAAGCCATTTCCATTGATCTACACCAACTATTCTAGTTGTCTCCGGTAAGGAGATTAGAGACCAAAATCAAACCAGGGGAATCTCCATTTTGAAGAAGATACGAACTAGAATCCTCTGCATTCAACGAAACAGACGAGGAGCTAGCCATTCATGTAGCGAAAATGAATCTTGTAGTGAAACCGAAGCAAAGCCCTAAAGTTACTGCTTTGGTACCATGATGCAACTTCAATCAAGAAAGTAAAGAAGATCGAAGAAGGAAAGAAGAAAACAAACTTATAATATTATTCAACCTACATTGTACATCGAGTTACCCTTTATTTATATACAATGAGTTAACTAACTCTTAGTAAAAGACTAAAAACAGAAAGGTAACTAAACTATTCAGTAAGGACTAAAGTGGAATTTACAACTTGGACTAAAATGAAATTTACAACTTGAGAGTATTTACAATATGGACAGTTAGGTGAATGGAAGATTCACACACACACACACACACACAAGATTTACAATTCTTTTATATATGCTTCCTGTCTATTTGCACTGATCGATCGATCTAAGAAACTGATAGGAAGATACCCGGATTCCCAGACCGGAACCCGAATGAACACTCCTAGGGAGATGGGTTGTTATGTACTAGGTTATCACCATTAAAAGTATCTCATAATTATCGATCGATCGTAGGTGTTGTGGACGTGTTTCGCACCCCTGTGATCACCCTTAGCGAACCTACACCAAAAAACCCAGAGAAGGCCTGAAGGGTATTAATCACCTTCGATACCGAATTCAGATTGTTTATATAATCACTTTATGAATTTGAGATTCAAATCAACTTAATTCGAATGTGGATTTTCCCCTTCTATATATAGAGCATAGGATGGAGTGATAAGGCTTATGTAACAACCCAATCCTCTATTTGATATAAAGCTCACCACATTTATTATTTGAATGGTTTACTATTGGATAATGGGTGGATAAAGGGAAGAAGTTTTGTATCTTCAAGTCTCCCTTTGAATATGACTGTATCCTTGGGTTGGCCTTTTAATTTGGGGTCTGTTACTAATGCGCCCACTGGTGATTATTTCGTATCTGATATTGGCTGGTGGGCTTCGATAGGGCCTAGGCCTTTAAGGAGTAAGGGTGGTCTGTAGGTGAGGGGAGATCATTGCCCCTCCCGTTACCTTGCAAAGTCTCATCACATTTATGTGATGGGATTTTTCTTTCTCTTCCTGCCACTTTGTTACTCATATTCTGTACTTATTTGTTACGCATGCCTTTATGTTAGAGGTGTGCGTCGTCTACCTTTGTGTCTCTTCAAACAATTTGAGAGGCTGTTCGTATCAATTCTTGCTTTCTTTTTGGCACATAATACGTTTTTTTTGTCTTATTGGGTAATACTCAAAAGACGCCAAGCTTTCCTAATTGGTTCGCTTGTTCATATCACCTCTTCTACCATTTTATTCTTTTTCCAACTACTTCTCTTTCATCGTGCTTCTTCTCACTTCTACTCTTTTGCTTTCGAGTTTCCTATTCTCTCTTCTCAAAATCCTTACTTCTTGATGGCTTCCCACAAAGTCTCATGCTCTGGTGCCTGCAATGTGGGGTCCTCCAGACCCCACAATTCTTTGGACTCCCCTAGGGAAATTGGCGTGCACCGTTCTTCGAACTTGATGGGAACGAATGGTCGGCTGCAACATTTTGAGCTGACCTAATTCTGTGACATTAGACTTTCCAGAGTCTTGTCGAGGGGTGGTTGATTTTGAAGGTTTTCTACCCGAGTGGCATTGTATTCTCTCATGTTTATGATGGGGCTCTGCTTTCCATTTTGTCACCCCGTTCGCGATGTGCTCGAATTTTTGAGGTTTACTCCCTCACAACTTGTTCCTATTGCCTGGAGGATCCTAATGGTCTGTTGTGTCGCATCGCAACAATTTCTGGGGCCTGCTGGTAAGGAATACCTTGATCTCACGGCAAGAGAGTTTGAAGTTTGAATTGTAACCTGGAAGTTGGGAGACAGACAATGAAGCATTTCCGATAAGAGGGGCCGGGTGAGGGGGGGGGGGGAGGGAGGGGGGTTATGTACTAGGTTATCTCCATTAAAAATGTCTAGTAATTATTGATCGATCGTAGGTGTTGTGGACATGTTTCGCACCCTTATGAACACCCTTAGCGAACTTGCACCAAAAAATCCCGGAAAGGCCTGAATGGTATTAAATGCCTCCAATGCCTAAGTTTGATTGTTTGTATAATCTCTTTATGAATTTGAGACTCAAATGAACTTACCTCGAATGTGGACTTTTCCCTTCTATATATGGAGCATAGGATGGAGTGATAGGGCTTATGTAACAACCCAATCCTCTATTTGAAATAAAGCTCCTAGCAATTATTATTTGAATTGTGTACTATCAGATAATGTGTGGATAAAGGTAAGACATTTCGGTCTTCAAGTCTCCCTTTAAATTTGACTGTATCCCTAGGCATGCCTCTTAATTTGGGGTCCGTAACTAATGTGCCTGTTGGTGATCATTCCGTATTTGATATTGGCTGGTGGGCTTTGATAGGCCTTAGGCCTTTAAAGAGTAAGGGTGGTCCATAGATGAGGGGAGATCATTGTCCCTCTAATAACCCCGTGAAGTCTCATTACATAAATGTGGTGGGACTTTTCTTTCTCTTCCCGCTGCTTTGTTACCCAGATTCTGTCCTTATTTGTTATGCATGCCCTTATGTCAGAGGCGTGCTTCGTTCTACCTTGGTGTCTCTTCAAACGATTTGAGAGGCTGTTTGTATATCTTCTTGCTTTCTTTTTGGCACACGATACATTTTTTTTGTCTTATTGGGTAATGCTCAAACAATGCCAAGCTTTCCTTGTGACGCCACCAAATTCCGTTTGGGATTAGGCGAACATTTGAAGCGTCGAGACATGCAACACAAGGTTACCTGCCCCCGTTCATGACATATAAGATGCAATATTCCTAACATGCATCTAACATTATGCAATATTTACAGTGGATAATTATTTTTTCTTTAGCAATACTATGCACCAAACTGTAATATCCCAAATACTTAAAAACATACTTCATACAGACATAAACAACTGAGATCACAACACTAGCTCAAAATAGCTGTGATCAAAAGAGTGCTGGAGATTGAACACCATAAGTGCAAGTAATAATATGAGGTAACTGCTATATTATCATCTACGTCGCACTGTCGCCTAGTCAACCATTTTCAGTTGGTCGATTCCCGGTTCTCCTTCAGATCCTGTAACAAGATCTACTATTCGTGGGGGAATGGTAGTTGGGATTACCACAGTGAGATTTGATTATAAATTTCAGTAAGTTAATAGAAAATATCCACACTGGTTAATGATGCATGCATGGCAGTAAAAGCATGAATGCATAATCAAAGCCATAAGTAAGCATAGATCATAACTTGACATACAACTGATGAGAATGCAAAATGTCATATTTTTCTCCCTTAATGTCTAGTCTTTTATACTTATTTGGAGCCTAAATGTACTCATTATTCTTTTATTTTGATTTAGGATGCAAATGGAGGAGTTAAATGCAAAATGAAGCTAACTAAGCGATTTTGGACAGTTTCGACATTGCTTCGTAAGCTGGACATAACTCTCTCATCTGAGGTCCGATTGAGATGATTCAAAATGATATGGAACAACAGGAAAAAGCTCTACAACTTTAATGTTTTGGGTTTTGAGAGATATTGGTTGAAGTAAGGTCAAAATCGGCTTGAAGTT